>NC_087357.1:53577221-53880251 GCF_030014295.1 Loxodonta africana | reverse complement strand
AGCATTCAACACTAGGGAGAAATAGAAAAAATATGACTTCAATGTAGAAATTTTTATGCCTTAATTTAAAAAGTGAAATTTCAAAAATCTATTCAATTTACATAATTTAAAATCTTTTAATGTTAACTTCCTGAATAATTATTACTTTACAGCTTAATTATATCAAACTTAGGACTGGATTTCTTACTAAAAGTTCCTTATTGGGCATAAGTAATATTATTTACAATGGTATATTAGTTTCCTATTGCTGTCATGGAAACTCTGGTGGCATAGTGGTAAAGTGCTACAGCTGCTAACCTACAGGTTCGAATCCACCAGGTGCTCCTGTGGAGCAGTTATAACAAATCGACCACAAATTAGTCATTTAAAACAGAACAGATTTATTCTTCCACAGCTCTGGGGGTCAGAATCCTAAAACCAAGTTGTCAGCAAGGCTGCATTCCTTCTGGAGGCTTCAAGAGACAATCTGTTTCCTGGCCTTTTTTTCCTTCTAGAGGCCACCTATAGGGTCTCTATGAGTCAGATTTGACTTGATGGCAACCTTGTTTTTTTTTTTTCAGAGGCCGCCTGCATCCCTTGGCTTCTGACCGCTTCCTTGTGTCAATTTTAACCTCTTACGTCCCTTGTCTCACCTCCTACTACTTGCTCTGATAAGGCTCTTGGAGATTACATTGGGCTCACCCAGGTAATCCAGAATAATTTCCCCATCTTGAAATCCTCAACTTCATCGCAACTACAAAGTCACTTTTACCATGTAAGGTAACATATTCACAGATTCTGAGGATTAGGAGCTGGACATTTTGGGGAGCCACTATTTAGTCTACCACAAATGGGCTATGTAATACGAAAAACTTATTCAGTCTTGTGGGGAGAGGAGAATATGGAAGCTGTTAAAGAAGAGGCCAGCTTTGTTTGGATCCGACCTTGAAGACAAAGAAGAATCAGTGGTACTACTATGATACGGAGATAACATCTCGTCTAACAGAACTTGCTTATAAAAGTGTGTCTTAAAATTCATAGCAGTCACTTGGTAAGATTCTGTTTAATTCAGCAGTTCAATATAGCTGGACTTTTCTTATGGTACTTCATTGTCAGGGAGAATGGGAAAAGTCTAACAGATTCAGAATAATCAGTATTTATCCCCTGAGATTGCTGGTGAAGGAAAAATCAATCAGATCTCTGCCAGTAAGGTGAATTGGGGAAATAAATATTGAGTATCAAATACATTTTTACCCTAACATCTTTTTGAGCTCCAGGTTCTCTGAACATCTCCAACTTAGCTATTTGCCATACTGTCTTTTCTTTATATCATAAAGTCAATACTTGTAAAAATCACGCTAATTATTCTTGTCACCAAATCTTTTTTCTCCTGTGATCACCTGTACTCCTAAGAATACCACCATCATCTCAGCCTCACTGTGTACAAAGTGAAAGTTGTCCCTCTTCTTATCACCCAAATTCAATTAATTTCAAATACTGTTAGTTTCAATTATGTAAGTCCAGCGAGATTGTTGGGCACTCCAAACCATTCCCCATAGAAATCAAGATTTCCCTTTATCCTGTGGTTCTTCATCTTGTTTTTCTTGAAATGTTGTGCTCAATTTCTTAAAAAAAATCTCAAGCTTCAAATTTTATACTCTGGGATAAGGTATTAGCATTCAAAAAAGAGGCAACTTTGAGTATTAGCAGATGCATCACACCCTGGCAGTTGTCCAGGTCATCCCTAAATTATCAGGACAGGCCCTCCTCTCAGAGTCAACAGTTCCTATTCTAGAAAGAAATGAAAGATTGTTCCAATTACATCTCTGACTGAGCGGTATAGAGCAGGGTGGGAAATTGATTTGAAACAGACAGTTAGGCAAAGTATTAGGCAGCAGATTGGGAGAATAAAGCCAGTGAATAAATGAACTTCAAGGAAGTGAGCAAGAAATAATAGGGGTAGAACTTGCAGTTAGAATTACTGTAAACTCCAGACAACCTTCTGGTCAAGCAGCCCATTAGACTATGTGCTAGCAGTCTTCAGTATTTTGGATCTCTTGTAATAAGCACCATCCCACCACTTGGAATCGAAAATACTGGGTAGGGTTCCTTACAATGCATAAGGTTAGATAATGTGCTATTGTTAAAAACCAGTGTTAAAGGATATGAGATGCACAAATTCAAAATTATTTTTCCCACTTTTCCACATGCACAGCCATACTGTGTGTTCCCAGTCTCATGAAAGTGCATGGAAAATTTGTGTTCACATTTTAAATAAGAATGCTTATCTTCAGAAGACCAAGGCTAAAGAGTATACCTTCTTTATATCAGCACAGCCTCTCAGAATTTGTTACATTATGAAGGAAAAATGATTTAAATAAATTTGAGGATTGCTGTTTACTCATCTATGGGGAATTATAGAAAATAATTAGATGATTTTTCCTTCAGTACAGGAATAAAAGTGCCATAAGTATCATACATAATGGGTTTTTTTTTTTTTGAGTAAATTCTAAGGTCTTGAAGAGATGATTATTTGAACAAAATTCAATGTATTTCTCCTTTTGTCTTACAAGTTTATGTCTCACTTTTGCTATGTAAAGTTTGTAAGATTCAAGTGTAGTAGCTATTTCCCGAATAGCAGAAGGTAAAAAGTGTGACTAAATGCATAGGATATATTATTTTAACCTTAACACAAGAACAGTGAGCAGCCTAAAATGTGTTAAAATATTGTTGTTAGGATTGTTCTGGCCATCCTACTGGCAGCTCTCAGTGAAAGTAGGTTGAAGATCTAAAAATAACAACTAGGAAAAGGAAGATTATGGTCAAACAAGAATGTCTTCTCCATTAGTTTTACATCACTGTAAATTTCAGAAATAGATTTTGGAAAAGATCATGAGAAATGGTCAAATAAAATATTTCACTAAACTGTGCTATTTAAAAATTTAAGAACGTCACCGGGATAAAAAGAACAAGCAAATCTTGCCTATCGAGTGCAATAGTTAGAAGACAGATTCTCCATCGGCACAATGATAATTTATCCATCTGATCCGGTTCTGCACTGCAGTTTGGATAGAGAAACAGAGGTTTTTGTATACATATACAGTTCACATTAAATGACAAACTAGGATGTGATTTATTGTTTGATAACTTTTAATGATATAAGCAAATTAAAAATTTGGTGCTCTTTTTTTGTTATTAAGGAAGTTGTGCAAATGAAAATGGGTAAACTATCTACCAATATGAATTTTGAAATCTAACTATTTCTTCTCTAACGCTTTTCAACAAATGGGCCTGAAAAATTATATAGTCATATAAAAAATGCGTTTTGACCTTTACTTCATTTTATATTTAAAATCTAACTCTAAATGGGTCATAGACCTAAATGAATGGATTCAACCTATAAAATATCTAAAAAATAGAAAATCTTAATGTCTTTGAGTCAGGCAAATATTCCATAAAACATAAATGCATGGAGGAAAGAAGCAGGATGAAAGAAATATTGATAAATTGTATTTCATCAAAATTAAAATATTCTCTTTTAAAAAGACATGTTAAGAAAATAAAATGGCTCTTCATACATGGGGAGAAAATGATTGTCAAACATACACCTGCAAAAGTTCTTGTAAAGATGTATGAGGAATTGTTTCAACTCAGTAATAAGGAAACAAGCAATAAAAAATTAGGCAACACATTTAAATAAACACTTCAAAGACGGTATTTAGATTAGAAATATGTAGATAAAAATATGATTACCATTTTTAGCCACTGGAGAAATGGCAATTAAAACCACAATGAGACACTGTTACACACCCACAATTTAAAAAAAAAAAAAAAAAAGACGTAAATTCTGACTCATAGTGTCCCCATAGGACAGAGTAGAACTGCCCCGTAGGGTTTTCAAGGAGTGGCTGGTGGGTCTGAACTGCCAACCTTTTGGTTAGCAGCTGAGCTCTTAACCACGGTGCCACCCAGGCTCCACCCACTCACTAAAAAAAAAACTCACTAGAATGGCTAAAATTTAAAAGACTGATAACGGCCAAATCTTGGCAAAGATGATTAGTAATTGTAACTCTCATACATTGTTTTTGAGAATGCAAAAGGGCACAGTCAATTTGGAACACAAAGTTGCAGTTTCTTAATGAAAATTAAATATGCACTGACTCCTCACCCTCCCCCCCAAAAAAACCCTAACTTATACATGCATGTCCATATCAACTTTATTTATAATCGCTCCAAGCTTGAAATAATCCTAATATCCATCAAATGGTGAGTGAATAAACAAGTTTGTGGAATACCTATACAATAGATGTTATAGGTATTGTGCATAATCAGAAAAAATAACGTACTGATACATGAAACAAATAGAAGTTTCCCAAAAGCATTATGCAGAAATAATCTGGTGAAAGAATCCAGATAAAAAGGGCTAAATACAGTTTTATTCCTCTTCTTATAAACTCTAGAAAGGGCAAAATCTGTGATAGAAAGGAAGAAAGAGCCAGCAGTAGGGGGATAGGTGATTTACTGAAAAAGGAGATGATGGAATTCTTTGGGTTGATTTAAAAAGTTCTACATCATACAACTATATACATTAGTCAAAGCTCATTCAATTACACTTAAAATTGGTGAATTTTATTGTATGTAAATGACAGTTTTAAAAAGTTGGCCGTAAGGTTTTGGAACTATATTTTTCCCTCTAGATACAACTTAAGAGTAGTGTAACTAGTTAAGGGAGATCACCCTTGTGAATAAACCCCGACATTAAATCCGTGCTACAATTCAATATCCAGATTCTTTGCTGTATGCAGTCTACCAGCTAACACAACGTAAGCGTGTCATCATACCACATGCAGTGCGCACCAAGTACTTCATACCTGTAAGTAAGGGAATACTTCACTCAGGCAAGGAAGGCTTTTTCTTATGCCGTGATCATATGGAAATAAATCAAATGTGATCAATTATGCCCTTACCTAAACCTGATGAGTTCTAGTTTTACCTGTGGCATTTTGAGAGAGAGGGAAGACCAGATACCAATTTTAAACAAGATGCTGTGCAATTTCATTCCAAAATGCATGCTCATAGGATATTATTTACAGAATGTGCTTCCCGTTTCATCATGGTTACTTGATGGTTTAAGAACTGACAGATGATGCATACTGGCGCTATCCAGTAATGTAAGCCAAGTTCTAAAAAAAAAAAAAAACCTAAAAATGCTGAAAAGCAAAAGGTTACAGTAAAGTATAAATAAGAAGGAAAAATAGCACGAAATGTCAATTGGATTCTAAGAACTGCAGAAAAGCCGTCATGCAGTAAGTGCCCATGAACACTTACCACATGTACTTGCATTAACTACTGTCAAGGTAATGAAAATCCATGCATTTTAGTCTGGAAAGCAAAAAGCTGTTAACCTTCTGCAGATTGAACTTCATAAAGCTGTTTCTAGATGTGCTAATCTAGCTGAAACTAGGAGAGAAAATATACAGTCGAAATTCTGATTACTTAGAATGATTACTAGCTGGTACGAAGCAATATGAGTATTTAATGCAAAAGAATAAAATTTGCAGCAGTCTGGTAATCAGGTAATCAAAAGCAATGAATAATGTTGAAAATGGCCCTTTTGAAAAGTTAGAGATTATTAAACTAAAAACAATAAAGGAATTCAGTGTATTGTTTCTAAAATGAGTTTATCCCTGGAAGCTCTTAATGCATGAAATAAATTCTTCAACCTAGATTGTTACATGAGGCAGCAACATCAGGTACCTTTTAAAAATGTACATCTTGCATATTCATTCTGTTTTATTTTGCTATAGTCTTCCTTTAAAAAAGCTTTGCCATTGTGGGTAAAAAAAAAAAAAAAAAAAACAGAATTCCTGTACAGAAAAACACTTTCTGTTGTTGTTGAGAGAGAGAAAATACACATAAGAACACTCCCCCTCAAAAAAAAAAAAGCAACAAAAAACGAGGACAAAGCAATCTGAACTGACCTAAGCAATCCAAGGATATCAGAAACACAAGGATGGAAGTAGGCATTTAGGGGAAAGATTTAAAGCAGTACTTACATTGTGCAATTGTCTAGTATTTTAATATCTAAAACCTTTCATATTTGTTGGCAGAGCTGATCCAACGCAGTGAGTCCTTGGTAGTAAACATGTCCTTTAGCGACCAAATTCATTTTTGGTTGATACGTAATGAGACAATTAAAAGAAGCATTGTATGGCAGTAACCAAAGATATTGTGATGAGAGAGAAAATCTATAAAGCCTATTACTGTAAGATAATTTCATTGTTAATGCTAGAGTGCATGAAAACAGCTAAACAAACAACAGGAAGCAGAGAAAAAATTCATTTTCCTCCATGCCAGGTGATCTTTTATCTTCTGAACTGAAGCCCATAAACATTACTTTCTCTTTGGAAAATAAAGAATAAGGGAACAAAATCTTGTCAAACAATTCATTACATGTCCTACAAATTACTCTCCTTCTGTTATTCTTTCTGACCAGAATGTCCATTTTTCATGGACAGCTAATACTGCTCCTCTGCGTGCTAATTCATCAGCTAGCTCAAATATTAATGTTTTCCATCATCTTATGTGGGTTTAACCAGAGTTCTATGATTATTCATAGCACTTTTTATGGACTTTTAATACAATAGCCTTCACATAGCATTAATTTGTGTCATCTATGAAAGTTGGAATTATACATTTTTGCACCACTAATTTTTGGCAGATTGCCTGATACATGGTGAAAACTCAAAACTACATGTGATCAAATGAGTGTAGGACCTGGCCTGGGCAACAGGCTGAAGTCAAAGTACTTACTTCAACTTCTATCAGTTTTTTCATGTCTTTCTGTATTTCATAAACATGATAGTACACATAAAGTGATTAGCATGGTGCTTGCACAGAGTAAGTATTCAATAAATAATCAAACTAGTATCATTATAACTGCACTCTTATTTATTCTTCGGCCCTCAACTTCCAATACCTAGATCTTCTAACTCCAGTTACTCAGTTTTAGCTTGTATTCTATTGATAGCAACCTTAATTGAAAGTATAGGAGATGATAGTAGGTGAAAATAGAACTTAAGGGTTAGGCATTTGCTTTCAGAATATAATTATTACATTAATTAATATAATTATCCAGTGGATGGATACTGAATAAAAAGACAAACTTTGACTGAAACTTCAAATTCTCATGGAAATTTGAGACCAGGTGAACTCTGGAATCTATTGCCTGGAAACATATTTAAACCTCAAATTGGAACTATCCCATGAAGTAATTTTTAAACTAAACAACAGTTTAGCTCATTAATAACGAATGTTTGCCTTGAGCACTGTACTGTTTTAAAGAATGATCTAAATGAGATTAAATTAACAACGGTAACCTTAAAGCAAAGATGAAAACTTTCAGGGGTGGGGAGTCTAAGTTAATTTTGGTGAAACAACATGGGTTGGGATAGTGGGAATGGCGACACAATGTGAAGTAACCATTGTCATTGAACTGCTCATGTAAAAACTGTTGAATGAGTATATGCTTTGTTGTGTAAATTTTCACACACACACAAAAGGTTGTCATGAACTTGATATCTTTTGAAGACATCACTTTTACTTAAAACATCATATCTCCTGGCAAGCATGCTCAAAGTGTACTAAGAGAGACACATGTAATTCTGTAATATGAAGTCAAAAAGTATTGCTACAAAATCATAGAAACCTTTATTAAATAAAAATGTCAAATTGTGAAGCTATTGTTTCTTGACACGGTCTCCACCTAGGTCTATACATTTCTAAAAGCAGTATTTCCATTCCCTCTCTCTAAGCCTTCTCTGAAGAATTCTGTGCCCTTATCAAAACGGTAGTTTTGGCATCCTCAAGGTATTCAAATCGTGTTCCTTTTAAATGTTCTTTGAGTTTTGGGAACAAAAAGAAGTCTGAAGGGGCAATACCAGAGTTGTAGGGTGGATGGGGTAAGATTTCCCAACTACATTCTTAGAGAATCAGCCCCTCCTACCCTCAAAGAATGAGCAGGTGGCTTGTTGTGATGAAAAAAATTCCTCAGCACAATTTTCCTGGCCGTTTTCACTTATCTTAAAACTTTGTAATAAGCCATCATGATCGTCCCATGTCCTTCCAGAAAAATCTATTGATTACCCCTTTGGAATAAAAAAAAAAAAAAAAAAACAGTCACCATAACCTTCTGAGCAGTCTTCTCTCTCTTGGCTCAACGTTGAGGTCTTCCTAACCTCCCTTAAAACGCGTGACCCATCTAAAAACTTTCGTTTTATCTGGGGCGGTATTCCCATAAACTTACCGAAAACTTCAAAGATTTGAGAAGATATCAACTTGCATTTTCTTAAAAATTTAATATTAGCCCTGATCTCAAAATAGTTTTTTTTTTTCTCATGGCACAAAAAGTATTCTTACTTTTTTTTAAAGCAGCCTGATGAGACTAAGACAAGTGTATTACTGAGAGAATTTGTCTGCAGCCATTTGCTGATTGCAGAGACATGTTTAAACACATTTGGAATAAACCCATGCATGTATGAACAGGAACCCTAGCGGCAAGATTTCTTGACTTACCTTTGTGTCTCTGTGATAAACATAAGCATAAATTCTACAAAAACACAGTTGTAAAATCAATTAATTCAAAAGGAAAAATGAAAACGAAGTCAACTCATGGTTACATTTCAACTACCCCTTGAAGTATGAGGACTCAAGTAAGGTAATAAAGTCTTAGTACAAAAGTAACAAGGCATGAAAGTTCATTGTGTAGTTATAGAATCATGAACGGACACAAGTGACCAAAGTATGGGGTTGATGGAGGGCTGAATTCGTGGATAAAGATGATAGAAGTCCTATTGCAGGGATATCAAATGCTATACTAGGAGTGTTCATGGAAGGTTTCAAAGCCTACTTGATTAGGTCAGATTTTAGAAAGATAAATTTGGGGGAAGATGGATTTCAGTGGATGTTTGCAGAAATTTTTTAACAGTGCTGCAATAAAATAATGAGGGATGGAACTGGAATAATCATCTGTGGGGGTGAAAACAGAGCGGATAGAGTTTAGAGCTGTTTTCCAGGTAGTGACAATAGAATGGAGATAGAATGGGGCTTTAAATGTGTGTGCGTGTTTTGTGTGGTGTGTGTGTATGTAGGGGGTGGGTAGTTAAATGCACAAAATGAAGAGGACGAAGGCATACAAAAAGAATATCTTTGAGTAAGTGACTAGATAATTCTCTTATTGACTGTATTTGAAGATAAAGGAAGGGAATCTTGAGAGATTACTACAGAGAACTAATAAGTCTGATTATGAATTCGAGTTTGTGATTCCTGTGGGAGTACAGGGTGTTTTTTTTTTTTTTTGCTTGTTGGTTTATTTTATTTTTTGAAGAAATTGGAAAAATAAATACAATAATGGATGGAGATAGAGCAACAGATAGAAAAACACTCTGGAACTCTACATTTGATAGCCATCAGAATATATTTTATAATTGAAATGATGTGCGTAACTAGGCAAGGTAAGAATGACTGGAACATACTTAATATTTAAATGTAAACAAACAGAAAGTTTAGAAAGGCTTTCAAAAAAGGACAGTTCAAGGAGTTAGAGGTAAACAAGAAGAAAAAAATTTTTACGAAGCATGCCAATATTGATGGTGGTATTTGACACAGTGATAAAATTAATAGAGGTAGCAACAGTATCATATTTGATAACAATTATTAATATCACTAGCCTGGGCTTTGGGAAAAAGTGAAAAGTCTAAACTTACCTTGGGGATATCTAGTGCATTTTAGCATATTAATAGTTCTGAGAATTCCTTCAAAGAAAAAGAAAAACCAGGTAAATATTCTTATCTGACATGTGACCAATTTAATTATGGGCTTCTTTCTCATGTAATACCTACCAGTTAAAAATATTTCAATTAGATGTTGATAAAACACATACATTTTCTATATAGCTATAAAAAAACCCTATAAACAGTATATAATATGTAGTTCTAGTATGAATATATTCTGTGATAAGGAGAAAAAAACATGATTGATGCATCAATTCTATTAGTTTAAGGTGTGTAGAATTAAAACCAAATTTAGTTACAAGAAACAATAACAGTAAATAAATATTTGTCAATGGAAACATGTCAACTTTAGAAAATAACAGTAATAATATAAAATTTCCACTCTTAAGTATAACTGACACCTTAAAAATTGAATTGGCTTATTTCTTCTGCAGAGTGACACAAAATGTTATAATTAACAAGCCTCAGAACTATTGTAATGTTAATAATAATGTAACATCTTCTAGTTCATCTAGATTCCATGTTGTACAACACAAACTCCTTCCTCATATTGTATATGTTAACAGCTATTGTGGATTGAGTTGTGTCCCCCCAAAATATGTGTTGTAAATCCTGACATCTATGTCTGTGTTTATAATCCCTTTGGCGAACGGGTTTTTGTTTTTGTTTTTTAATATCCATGAGGCAGGATTAGTGTATGGTGTATCTTGAGTCAGTCTCTTTTGAGATGTAAAAGAGATTAAACAAGCAAGCTAGCAAGCAGAGATGGGGGAAGACACATGCCAAGCCACGTGAAGATCTCCCCGGAGCAGAAGCTCAAAAAAGACAAGGAGTTTCCTCCAGAGCAGACAGAGAAAGCCGTTCCTTAGAGCTAGCAGACAGAATTTGGACTTTTAGCATCCTAAATTGTGAGAGAATAAATTTCTGTTTGTTAAATCCACCCACTGGTGGTATTTCTGTTATAGCAGCATTAGATAACTAAGACAACAACTTTTGTCGTTTTTTTCAACTATAAAGAGATCCTTCCCCAAGCAAAACTCTTGAAATTCAAAGACTCATTGAAATATGTCTACTTTATTATTAATGTAAAATTGAAGATAACAGCTGGTGATCTGCTTTGTAAAGACTGTTATTGCTGTTGTTGTTGTTAGGTCCTGTCGAATCAGTTCCAACTCATAGCGACCCTATGCACAACAGAATGAAACACTGGCCGGTTTCATCCTTACAATCCTTACAATCGTTGTTATGCTTGAGCCCATTTTGCAGCCACTGTGTCAATCCACCTTGTTGAGGGTCTTTCACTTTTCCGCTGACTCTGTACTTTGCCAAGCATGATGTCCTTCTCCAGGGACTCATCCCTCCTGACAATATGTCCGAAGTATGTAAGATGCAGTCTCGCCATCCTTGCTTCTAAGGAGCATTCTGGTTGTACTTCTTCCAAGACGTATTTGTTCATTCTTTTGGCAGTCCGTGGTATACTCAATATTCTTCGCCAACACTAGGATTCAAAGGCGTCAACTTTTCTTCAGTCTTCCTTATTCGTTGTCCAGCTTTCACGTGCCTATGATGCAATTAAAAATACCATGGCTTGGGTCAGGCGCACCTTAGTCTTCAAGGTGACATCTTTGCTCTTCAACACTTTAAAGAGGTCCTTTGCAGCAGATTTATGCAATGCAATGTGTAAATGTAAATGTAAACACTATGGCCGAGGGGGCAGTTTTACTCTGTAACAAATGAGGTTGCCATGAGTCCGGTAGTGACCTGATGACAGCTAGCAGCAACATTTACATTGCTAGTAAAACACTTTACTTTAGTTCTAAGTTGCGAAAGCTAAGCAGTGGCATTTGCGGGACATATGAAAATGAGATACAGCAAAACCCATTATATTGCAAAAATTCTGAGTTTGTACTCTCCAAAATCTCTTCTAGCAGCAAGGTTCTTTTCTTGGCTAGTTTTTCTACTACTTCACTGCCTCAACCATAGGGTTTTACACAAAATTGTAGCTGTGAAAATTATTTAAATTCTCATAGCCTTGAGAAAGGACTACTCACAGATCAGTGCAGTATAAAGTCAGGTATGCTTTTATATGGGTTTACTTACCACTGGCTACCCTGAAGCAGGCAAATCCTACTTCTTGGTTGGCTGAAGTTCCTGTTAAAGGGTCACACAGTTTGTTGTTTTCCTGATGTCCTCTAACTAGTAGTAATGGAAATCTGTACAACCTCTTGCCCTACCTTTTATGCGTGAGTAATCAGTTGCTTCTTCACATCTTTATCATTAGAAAATAAATTGCTCTGCATCACATTATAAATAGATCAGATATAGTAGTTGAAAGATAAAATGCTTTCCTAATAGGTGTTTGACTTCATACTTAGAAATTATTTTTAAAGCAATGCCCTTGCTTTTTTTTTCCTTTCTTTTCTCCCTTTCTCCCTTCATCTCTTCCTCCCTGGATGCTTCCCTTCCTGTCTTTCTTCCTCTTTTTCTTTCTTTTTAACACATGGGCAACTATATTTGGTGAGCATATGATAAAACAGGAGCCCTCATACTCTTTCTGAAAAGAAAACTGTCACTGTATACCCAAAGTTCTTAAAAGCCTATAGATGTAATTCAGTGATTCCACTTCTGGAGGTGCACCCTGAGAAAACAATCAAATTTATCACAGTATTATTTTTAAGATAGAAATTAAATGCTAGAAGTAGATGATGTTACAAAAATTGTTATATCCATATAAATTAATATTAATCACTAAAATAAGTTTTCAAAATTATTTTAATGACATTGTTTAACACACTATAGAATTAAATGAAGACAGCCACTGACAAAAATGTATATTCAATATGTTTCCAACTTTGTGCCATATGTGTAAAGAAGATACATCATTTTAAATAATCATTATTTCTAGTTGTGTTATGAACAATTTTTTATTTACTCTTCATCTTTCTATAATTTTAAAACATACCAGTTAAAATGAAAAAACTCTTTAAAATACACTTTTAATTAAATTCAAGTTTCAAATTAATGAGGATTCATAAAAATCCTGTATGTCCTAAAAATAATATATATTTATTACTTTAAGACACTGTATCTTTCAATTTCATAAAATAATGTTGACTTCTTCAAAATTGAAATTATCAGATTGATGCCTTATTTGTCTTTACTCCACATTCTTTCAAGAGATAACAAATGTCAGAACAGTGTTGAAGGTCCTAGGAAAAGACCACCAGAGAACACGTGAGAAAGGAAAAGCTTTACCCACTCCTAGCAACATGGTAGGTCAGTGGGATGTGAGGTATGGCAAAACTTACCTCAATAATTCCTAGTTCTTAGAAACCAAAAAACCTGTTCCCCTCAAGTAGATTACGACTCATGAAGACCTCGTTGGATCCTAACCTAAAGATCAGTGGTTTAAACCCACCAGCTGCTCCAGGGGAGAAAGATGTGGCAGTCAGCTTCCATAAAGATTACAGCCTTGGAAACCCTATGGGGCAGTTGTATTCTCTGAGATCAGATGAGATGAATTCTTGGAAACCAAACCAAACCCATTTCTGTCAAATCAATTCTGACTCATAGCAACCCTACAGAACAGAGTAGAACTGCCCCATAGGGTTTCCAAGGAGTGGCTTGTGAGGTCAATGGTCTAATAACAAGCAAGTCCCAGAGAAATGCATCCTGTGGTCCAGGGTTTATGAAGAAAATAGGTAGTTTAGATCAGCGGCTTGCAAATCAAGGTGGCAGAATTATTTTAACTCTTTAAACTGTAAATAAAAAGCGCTTTTGCAATTAAATTGTGTAATACTTCAATTGTGACCACTTATAAAGAGAAGAGCAGAGTTTAGGGCAACAAACTTGCCTGTAATTTCTACGCTCTCTTTTCCTTTACTGTAGTTTCTGTGATGGTTAAGGTTGTGTGTCAACCTGGCTAGGCTATGATTCTAAGTGCCTTGGCAGATATTATGTAACCATCGTCCATTTTGTGATTTGATGTGAGCAGCCAATCAGTTGAAAGAGGAGTTTTCTTGGGAGTGTGGCCTGCCTGTAGCATATAAATGGATGTTCTGAAAAATCTTGCGCTCTTTCTCATCGCTGCACTCTTTTCACCACCTGACCTCCAGCTCTTGAGACTTAGGCCTGCAGAAATCTCTGACCTGCCACCTGACGTGTACGTTTTGGGTTTGTCAACCCAGGCAAATCCCTGAGCCAGCAGAGGCCTCCAGCCTGTTGAACCTTGAATTTGGGACTTGCCAGTCCCCACAACTGTGTGAGCCATTTTTTCACAATTGCAGGAGCCATTTCCTTGAAGTAAATTTCTCTCTGTATATATCTATACATGCTTCTTTGGTTTGGCTCCTCTGAAGAACCAGACTAAGACAGTTTCCCACTTGCTCTTGGTTCCACAGTAAAGATAAAAGTCGTGATTTCCTAACTAAACAAACCACAGAGTGCTTTATGATTCACAAATATACACAGTGGTGATAAAGCCTGAAAACACATATTATATCCATTTATATTTTTTACAGAGTGAAGATTGCATGGACAACAATTTGTATACTCACCTTTGTTTTTTTCTCTTTTCGTGAATTGATGGACACGTTGCAGTGATGTTGTTATATAAACAAAATGACCTCATGAACAATAGGAAGAAAAATCAATACATTGCATCAATGGGACTGGGACTTAAAAATCAAAGTTCTCTATAGAAAGACACAGGATTCTAAAAATGCTTTAGAAATTTCTCTTAGTATAGTACTACCTGATATTACTATTGATTTTTCAAAAAGTGTTTTGAAACCCAAGGTGCTTAGATTATACTGCTACAATTTTCCTACACTCATGAAAGATTTCTTTTCTTTTTTTAACTAAAATTTAGAATTATTACTTGTTGACCTTCCAACCTATACTTACAACCATTTGTGAAGAGATCTTGACCATCCTTGGCAGAAGTAAGAAACAGTAACTGCAACTTAAGTAATAAATAGTCTGCAATATTTGCTATAATTCTTAACAAATCCACACAGACCAAAGATTGAATAATTTTTGTTGTGTTTTAGGCTGTGTACATGCTCACTTCCACATAGCAAGAATGACAGGAAGAAAAACTAGGCTAACAAGGAGACACAGAATTGCTTGTTTTCTATACACTGTCTGAATTCGGTCAGTGGAAGAAACAGCAGACCTTTTTTACACCCCAGAAGTTCTCAGGCAAACAGGCTCAGAACAGCTTTTTCTTTACAACATGTGCTCATTTTCTGGTGATCTCATCCTTTTCTCCTCACAATTTCCTCCCAAACTGCCGTCCTGAATTATTATAAAGGTTGAGATTGGTATCCCACATGTGGTCAGCCAATCAGTATTGTTAATTGACCGGGTACTTATCTCATTATAATTTCATTGAAATGGACAGGAGGCACAATCCAGGACAATCCAGCTCCTATTCTGTGTTTGGCTTATCTCAGTCTTGGGGCCACATATATATAATGTAATAAGGTTTTATCTGCCTCTAATCAAAGCTTTTTTTCCCTTCTTCATCATGCTAAATTGAGCAACTTAGCCAAACACTTAAATTCATATTCAAATACTCTTATCTGTATGTTTTCTTCCTCTTTTCAAAGGATTTTTTTGCAAATATAAAAAATTCTGTATGTCAGTCACCTCATATGCATGCGAAAGCTGGACAGTGAATAAGAAAGGCCAAAGAAGGGTCAACGCCTTTGAATTATGGTGTTGGCAGAGAACATTGAATATACCCTGGACTGCCAGAAGAACAAACAATCTGTCTTGGAAGAAGTACAGCCAGAACACTCCTTAGAAGTGAGGATGACAAGACTTCATCTCAAGTACTTCGGACATGTTGTGAGGAGGGACCTGTCCCTGGAGAAGGACATCACACTTATTAAAGTAGTGCCAGCAAAAAAGAGGAATACCCTCAACAAGACGAATTGACACAGTGGCTGTAACAATGGGCTCGAACATAACAATGATTGTGAGGATGGCACATGACTGACCAGTGTTTCATTCTGTTGTACTTAGGGTAGCTGAGAGTCAAAACTGACTTGATGGCACCTAACAACAACAAAAAATAATATAAAGACATGTATTATTATCCAGTTGGGATAATACTCTGTTGAAGTCTTTTCCCTGGGAGAGTAGGCCTATGGAGTAGCTTATGAAGAACAATCTGGGTGTATTTCACAATGACTACTCCTCCTGTCTTACTGCCAATGCTACTAGAGGATGTTCCTCAGGTCTTCGCTTTGAGAACCTCCTTGGATTCCTGGAGGAAAATTCCACAAAATATGGGGCCCTTCTGATATAGCAGCCTCCAGGAGTTTTTTAATTCTATGCTAGTCTACACTCAGCTTCCACTAATTTACCAAAATAACTTTTAAGTGTTCCTATCAGTTAGTGACTTCTGCTCCAGCTAAACAGATTTTGATTATGATTCTCTGGATTTGCTTGTCTCTCTAGATATTGGTGTGATGGTTTTCCCTATAATCTCAGGTCTCTGAGGGGGCAAAGGAAAAACAAAAACAAAACAAAAAACATTGATACTCTTGTTTTGAATATGAGAATGATGACTTCCAAACTCTTTATATATTAGAGCTAACACATTTAATGTTCAGTGTATATTTGCGCTAAAAAAAATGAAGAAAAAAAGGAAAGAATAAATCACAAGATGGTGGAAACATGAAAAGAATTCAAGGACAGAGCAGTAAAAGGATATTAGGTAGAATAAAACTCTAATAACAATACTGCGTTGACACCTTCAGATGGAAAAAAAAATAGTGTAAATGATAGCAAAACAATCTTCATGGTTAATTGAACCAAAATAGTTATTTGGTTTGATTGTAATAAAAGTAAGTTTTTTTTGGAAGGGGCTACTGATTTCCTCTTATATTTTGCATTTTCTGTAATTAACATAATGTCCAGATCATATTAATTATAATAGTTAACATTTATTTAGCACTTACTATGTTTTAAAAGCAAAATATGTAGCATATTTTATAATTCTTATAAAAGTCAAGTCAACCTCCACCACAAATGTTCCTAAGCACTACGGTATGAGTGCACAAAAGATTCTATACTGAACAAATCATAAACAATTGCATAGTTGTTATTCCTTAATCTATTACCCTGATATAATGTTCTTATACAATAGAGCCACAATCGGAGCAATCGGGGTTTGCTACGTTCTTAGAAATTAAAAGGACTTCCTACCAACATGCATTATTCAAGAAAAAATAAATAACAGTGGTGTTTTCAAATAAAATATCTCATATGTAAGTGATTTATTGTAGAGAAAATTCAAAATGCTTCTTGGTAGTTGGACATTGTTACTAATGAGGTTAATTGCATGCTTATTATACTTTATAAATATATATGCATTAGTACTTTCAAGCCTTCCTATTACTTGGTAATATGGAAACACCATAGTAAATCAGAAAAATGACTCATTAAATGCTAACATTCAAAAGCTTCTAAATTTAAGTTCCCAGGAAGCTTCAAGAGCAACAAGACCCTCAATTGTAATAATTAGTTAAGGATTCGTATTCAACTTTCCTAAGAAAAATGCAATCATATGTGCCCACACATCCTGACTGGGCTTTGTATTTCTTAAAATAGAGAACTTTTTTTACTGAACCACTGACAGTGGGCAGGAGGTGGGTCTGCACCCATGTGGCTAAGTCATAAGATAGAATGGATAGAGTAGGATTTTTAATCTACTTTTCCTTTATACATATAAATGAAAGTTGAAACTCCAATGGCACTTATTCAGTGTAATAGTTTTAATAAATTACAATCTACATCTGAAAACACAAAATAGTATCCTAAAAAAAGTTGAGTTTTTTATACAAGCGCTGTTCAGTGCAGAAAACTGCTGTTTGATTTGAAAATTTTATTAGTCTTACTCGTCTCTGTATTATGTAAAAACCTACCAGAGTGAATTTCAAATATTTTCTCTTTAGGTCATTGCATATACATTGACAGGAAACTGCCAGGAGTTCAACCCAGATTCAGAAGAAAGCATGGAACCAGGAATATCATTGCTAATGTCAAAAGGATCTTGGCCAAAAGCAAAGAATTCCAGGAGGATGTTTACCTGAGTTTGAAGTGATATCTCTTTGTGGTTTGATTTTCATTTTCCCAATGGCTTTTAATACTATGAGTCAGAATTGACTCAATAGCACACAGCAACAACAAAAACAATGATGCTGAGCATCTTTTTATGAAGTGGCCATGAGTTGGAACTGACTGAATCCCAATTTTTTTTCTTTTTTTGGTTTATTTATATTCTCTATTTGGTGAGACACCATTCTCCTACCAAACCACCCAGTGTATAAGTATAGTTTACTTTAATTCTTTAGCCATGGTTTTTGTAGCTCTTTGCTCATACTTAAATTATTGATTTGAAGTCTTTGTATAGTAAGTCTTTTGTAAGTGTTTTGTCTATGTTTCCCCAGGGACAGTTTCTATTAATTTCATTTTTTTCCCATAAATGGGCCATACTTTCTCATTTCTTTGCATGCTTCTTAATTTTTTATTTGAAACTGACATTTTGAATATTACAATGTGGTTATTTTGAAACAAGATTCCTATACTCTCCAGTGGTCATTGTTGCTTTTTATGGGTTGTGTTTGTTTGTTTCCCTCATGTGTCTATCAGTTTGTCGTAGTGTGGGGGCTTGTGTGTTGCTGTGATGCTGAAAGCTAGGCCACTGGTATTTAAATATGAGAAGGGTCACCCATGGTGGATGGGTTTCTGCTGAGCATCTAGACGAAAACAGACTAGGAAGAAGGACCTGGTGGTCTACTTCTGAAAAGAATTACTAGTGAAAACTTTATGAATAGCAGCAGAACATTGTCTGATATAGTGCTGGAAGATGAGCCCCTCAGGTTGGAAGGCACTCAAAATACAACTGGGGAAGAGCTTCCTCCTCAAAATAGAGTCGACCTTAATGACATGGATGGAGTCAAGCTTTCAGGACCTTCATTTGGTGATGTGGCCTGACTCAAAATGAGAAGAAATACCTGCAAACATACATTAATAATTGGAATGTGGAATGTATGAACTATGAATCTATTAAAATTGGAAATCATCAAAAATGAAGTGGAACACATAAAGATGGATATCCTAGGCATTAGTCAGCTGAAGTGGACTGGTCCTTGTTATTTTGAATCAGGCAATCATATGGTCTACTATACTAGGAGTGAAAACTTGAGGAGGAATGATGTTGCATTCATTGTCAAAAAGAACATTTCAAGATCTATCCTGAGGTACAATGCTGTCAGTAATATGATAATATCTATATGCCTAGAAGGAAGACCAGTTAATAGAACTTTTATTCAAATTTACACACCAACCACTAAGGCCAAAGATGAAGAAATTGAAGATTTTTACCAATTTCTGCAGTCTAAAATTGATCAAACATGCAATCAGGATGCACTGATCATTACTGGTGATTGGAATGTAAAAGTTGGTAACAAAGAAGAAGGATAGGTGATTGGAACATATGGCCTTGGTAACAAATGATGCTGGAGATCCCATGATTGAATTTTGCAAGACCAATGACTTCTTCATTGCAAACACCTTTTTTCACCAACATAAATGGGCAACTATACACATGAACCTCCCAGATGGAATACACAGGAATCAAATCAACTATATATGTAGAAAGAGATGATGGAAAAGCTCAGTATTATCAGTCAGGAAAAGGCCAGGGGCCGACTGCCAATCAGACCATCAATTACTCATATGCAAATCCAAGTTGAAACTGAAGAAAATTAGAACAAGTCCATGAGAGCCAAAGTACAACCTTGAGTATATCCCACCTGAATTTAGAGACCATCTCAAGAATAGATTTGATGCACTGAGCACAGTGATTAAAGACCAGAAGGGTTGTGGAATGACATCAAGGACATCATACATGAAGAAAGCAAGAGACTATTAAAAAGACAGGAGAGAAAGAGAAAACCTAACTGGATGTCAGAAAAGACTCTGAAACTTACTCTTGAACATCAAGTAGCTAAAGCAAAAGGAAAAAATAATGAAGTAAAAGAGCTGAAGAGAAGACTTTGAACGGTGACTTGAGAAGACAAAGTAAAGCATTATGAAGACATGTGCAAAGACCTGGAGATAGGAAACCAAAAGGGAAGAACACACCCAGCATTTCTCAAGCTGAAAAACAGGAAAAAATTCAAGCCTCAGGTTGCAATACTGAAGGCTTATACAGGAAAAATATTAAACGATGCAGGAAGCATTAAAAGAAGATGGTAGGAATACACAGAGTCACTATACCAAAAAGAACTGGTAGATGTTCAACCATTTCAGGAGCCAACATAACAGCAGGAACTAATGGTACTGAAGGAAGAAGTCCAAGCTGCACTGAAGGCATTGGTGAAAAACAAGACTCCTGGAATTGACTGAATACCAATTGAGATGTTTCAACAAACAGATGCAGCACTGGAAGGGCTCTCTTTTCTATGCAGAGAAATTTGGAAGACAGCTACCTGGCCAACCAACTGGAAGAGATCCATATTTATGCCTATTCCCAAGAAAGGTGATCCAACCCTATGTGGAAATTATCAAACAATACCATTAGTAACACATGCAAGCAAAATTTTGCTGAAGATCATTTAAAAGCAGCTGTAGCAGTGTATCAACAGGGAACTGCCAGAAATTCGAGCCAGGTTTAGAAGAGGATATGGAACCAGGTATATCATTGCTGATGTCAGATGAATCCTGGCTGAAAGCAGAGAATGCCAGAAAAATGTTTACCTGTGTTTTATTGACTATGCTAAGGCATTCGACTATATGGATCATAAAAAATTATGGATAAAGTTGTGGAGAATGGGAATTCCATGAGGAATCTGTACATGGATCGAGAGGCAGTCCTTCGAAGAGAACAAGGAGATACTGCATGGTTTAAATCAAGAAAGGTGTGTGTCAAGGTTGTATCCTGTCACCACACCTGTTCAATCTGTATGCTGAGAAAATAATCCGAGAAGCTGAACTATCTGAAGAACGGGGCATCAGATAGGAGGAAGACTAACCACCTGCCTTATGCAGATGACACAATGTTGCTTGCTGAAAGTGAAGAGGACTTGAAGCACTTACTGATGAAGATCAAAGACAGCCTTCTGTATGGATTACACCTCAACATAAAGAAAACAAAAAACCTCACAACTGGACCAATAAGCAGCATCATGATAAAGGGAGAAAAGATTAAGTTGTCAAGGATTTCTTTTTACTTGGATCCACAAACAACACCCATGGAAACAGCAGTCAAGAAATCAAAAGATGCATTGCATTAGGCAAAACTGTTGCAAAAGACATTTTTAAAGTGTTAAAAAGCAAAGATGTCACCTCGAGGACTAAGTTGCACCCGACCCAAGCCATGGTGTTTTCAATAGCCTTGTATGCATGGGAAAGCTGGACAATGAATAAGGAAGACAGAAAAAGAATTGACGCCTTTAAATTGTGGTGTTGGCAAAGATTATTGAATATACCATGGACTGCCAAAAGAACAAACAAATCTGTCTTGGAAGAAGTACAACCAGAATGCTCCTTAGAAGCAAGAATAGCAAAACTATGTCTCACATACTTTGGACATGTTATCAGGAGGGATCAGCCCCTGGAGAAGGACATCATGCTTGGTAGAGGGTCAGTGAAAATGAGGGAGACCCTCAAGGAGATGGACTGACACAGTGGCTGCAACAATGGGCTGAAGCATAGCAACAATTGTGAGGATGGGGCAGGACTGGGCAGTGTTTTGTTCCATTGTGCATATGGTCATTATGAGCCAGAACTGACTTGATGGCACCAACAATTAAAACAATTTGTTTAATGAGTTTCCAAACTATTTTACTAAAGACTGTTTTCCTTTTCAAATGTGGTTAACGAGGTCTCTTTTGCATTATTTTCGTGGCTAGCTTGTAATTTGACAGAGATTTCTTTAAATGGCTATTAAAAAAAAAAAAATTACTCTCCCAGACTTTGCAGATTGGATCTGTGTTGGTGCACTCCTTCAATGCTTACCCCTGCCATTTACAACTCTACCTTCTTCACTTCCTGCTTGCACAAAGGCTAAGAGGAACCGGTGGAGACATTTCAGCAACTTTCACATCTTTCATAGACTGTGTCCAGCCTGTGCTTGCCTTCCAGATAACCCAGTACACCCCGTATGAAAGCATTTCAAAGCTCTTTGTCCTCCATTTGTGGCCTTATCCAGCCTAATTCTTCCCAAGATTTTTGTTCTATCTGCTGTTTTCTCCATCTGTTATTTCTTAATCCAGATGGCTGACACTAGTATATTTGCCTCTAGATGCTTTCAAATAATAATATACAGTAGACGACTTCAGCCCTAAGAATTTTTTGAGGTGGGGCACACAAAGGCTAGCTTCTGAGCTGATCAGTCAGAAAGCCAGCAGGCATGTCAAAATACACAACCACGATTGTTTGGAAACAAGGTCCGTATTGCCTCCTTTGTCAAAAGCAAGCTGCGCTAGGAATGCAAGCTGCCATTCTCTTGGCTGCCACCAAGGTGAAGGCTGGAAAATGACAGGCTGATAAGTTAAAATGCCATTAACTGAAATGTTTTCTTACTGAAATTTAGCAACTTCTTTCTTCATTAATTATTCCCTGGTTGTAAAATTTTTATTAGATTCCAGAGTTCTGAAAAAATTGAATTTGACAGTTTTCAGCAGCTTAATCCTTGTTTTAATGAAGGAATGAAGTTTTTGAAGTTTCCTACTCCACTATTTTCAGTGAAAGCACACCTGGAAGCCATTTTTTAAAAAGCCATAAGGACAGTATGTTTTGGGGGGAGAGGGAAAACTTTATAAATAATCAACAGCTAGAGAACTGAATTTATAATTCTTAAACCATAAGTCAAGACATATCATAAATTTGGAAAACTCTCAATCTTGATTTATTCTTCTATAAAATATCAAGGAAGGATACATTAGCTCCATGGTTCCTTCTATCTGTATCACTCCGTAGATCTATCCTATGAAGTGTATAGGGCTCTCAATTACGGGGCTGAGAAATATCTCCTAGTTGTGTAATTTTGCTGGTTTGCAGCAGAAATTAACTCAAAATTGTGAGGCAGAGATTCTGATCTCCAGTCATTAACTCCCATCATGTTAAAACCAAAAAACAAAAACCATTGAGTTAACTCTAACTCATAGTGACCCTGTAGGACAGGTTGGAACTGCCCCATAGGGTTTCCAAGGAGCACTGGTAGATTCTAACTGCCACCTTTTGGTTAGCAGCTGAGTTGTTAACCACTGCACCATCAGGGCTCCCCCATTATATTACTGACTCTTAAATTTCTGAACAGAAAAACCCTATCCATCCTATGAGCAAAAAACCCACATTTTTAGTGCACATAGGAAAACTATTCTAATGACACGGTGATATTACTTCCGGATAACTACAGGCACACCTTTTAGATATTGTGAGTTCAGTTCCAGATCACTGCAATAAAGTGAGTTACGTGAATTGTTTTGATTTCCCAGTGCAGATAAAAGTTTTGCTTTCACTGCGCAGTAGTCTATTAAGTGTGCAATGGCATTATGTTTAAAAACATATTGTACTTACCTTAATTAAAAAAAAATAGTTTATTGCTAAAAAATGCTAATCATCATCTCATCCTTCAGTGAGTAATAATCTTTTTATTGGTGGAGGATCTTGCCTCAATGTTGATGACTGATCAGGGTGGTGGTTGCTGGAGGCTGGGGTAGCTATTGTAATTTCTTAAGATAACATAACAATGAAGCTTGCCACTTTGGTTGACTATTCCTTTCAAGAAAGATTTCTCGGTAGCATGCAATGCTATTTGATAGCATTTTACCCAGAGAACTTCTTTCAAAATTGGAGTCAATCCTTTCAAACTCTGCTACTGTTTTATCAACTAAGTTTATATAATATTTTAAATTCTTTGTTGTCATTTCAGCAGTGTTCAGTGCATCTTCACCAGGAGAAGATTCCATCTCAAGAAACCACTTTCTTTGTTCATTCATACTAAGCAACTTATCATTCAGTAAAATTTTATCATAAGATTGCAGCAATTCAGTCACATCTTCAGGCTCCACTTCTAATTCTAGTCCTCTTGCTGTTTCTACCGCATCTGCAGTTATTTCCTCCACTCAAGTCTTGAACCCCTCAAGGTCATCCATGAGGGCTGGAATGAACTTCTTCCAAACTTCTGTTAATGTTGATATTTTGACCTACTCCCATGAATCACCAATGTTCTTAATGGTATCTAAAATGGCAAATCCTTTCCAGAGGTTTTCAAATTACTTTTCCCAGATCCACCAGAAGAATCACTATTTATGGCAGCTATAAAAAACTTATAAAATGTATTTCTTAAATAATAAGACTTGAAAGATGAATGGATATTGTGTTGTGTTAGCAGGCATGAAAACAGCATTAGTTTCCATGAACATCTCCATCAGAGCTCTTGGGTGACAAGGTGCATTGTCAATGAACAGTAGTATTTTGAAAGGAATCTTTTCTTCTGAGCAATAGGCCTCAACAGTGGGCTTAAAATGTTCAGTTAACCATGTGGTAAACAGATATGCTGTCATGCAGGCTTTATTGTTCCATTTATAGAGCACAGGCAGAGTAGATTTAGCATAATTCTTAAGGGCCTTAGGAGTTTTGGAATGGTAAATGAGTGCTGGCTTCAACTTAAAGTCACCAGCAGCATTAGCCCCTAACAAGAGAGTTAACCTGTCCTTTGAAGCTTCAAAGGCAGGTATTGACTTCTCTTCTGTAGGTATGAAAGCCCTAAAAGGCATCTTTCTCCAATACGAGGCTGTTTCATCTACTTTGAAAAACTGTTGTTTAGTGTAGCCACCTTCATCAATTGTCTTAGCCAGATCTTCTGGATAACTTGCTGCTTCACCGTGCACTTTTGTGTTGTAGAGATGGCTTCTTTCCTTAAACTTCATGAGCCAACCTCTGTTAGCTCCAAAATTTCTTCTGTGGCTTCCTCACTTTCTAAGCCTTCATAGAATTGAAGCCAGTTAGGACTTTGTCCTAGATTAGACTTTGGCTTAAGGGAGTGTTATGGCTGGTTTGCTCTTCTATCCAAACCACTACAACTTTGTCCAGCTTGTGCTACTTTGGACATACTGTTTTTGCTTTCTTACCATTCACGTGTTCATTGGAATAGCACATATATTTTCCTTCAAGAACCTTTCCTTTGCATTCACAACTTGGCTGTTTGGTGCAAGAGGTCTAGCTTTCCACCAGTGTAGGCTCTGAACAACTTTCCTCACTAAGCTTAATCGTTTCTAGCTTTTGGATTAAAGTGAGAGATGTGTAACTCTCGCTTGAACACTTAGAGGCCATTGTAGGGTTATTAATTGTCCTAATTTCAATATCGTCATGGCTCAGGGAATAGGGATGCCAGAGGAGAGGGAGAGAAATGGGTGAATGGCTGATCAGTGGAGCAGTCAGAACACACACAACATTCATCGATTAAGTTTGCCATCTCAAATGGCTGTGGTTCGTAGCTATCCAAAACAATGACAATAGTAACATCAAAGATCACTCATCACAGATGACCATAACAGATATAGTAATAATGAAAATGTGTAAAATATTGCAAGAATTACCAAAATGGGACACAGAGACATGAAGTGAGCACATACTGTTGGAAAAATGATGCAGATAAACTTTTTTGACGCAGGGTTGCCACATACTTTCAATTTGTAAAAAATGCAATGTCTGTGAAGCCCAGTAAAGCAAAGCACAATAAAATGAGGTATGCCTGTATAGACATTGTTTAGGAGCCCTGGTGGCACAATGGTTAAGCTCTCATCTGCTAACAGAAAGTTTGGTGGTTTGAACCTACCCAGCTTTTCTGCAGGAGAAAAGGGCTGGCAATCTACTCCCATGAAGATTACTGCCTAGGAAACCCTATGGAACAGTTCTACTCTGACCTATTGGGCTGCTATGACTTGAAATTGGCTTGATGGTACACAATAACAACATACATATTGCTTCATGAAAAAATGTAACAACTTCACTAAACACTAAAGCTTATAACTTCTGTAAATCAAGATCGTGTTGGAATCTAGAAGAAAGTGTTGTAGCTTATGTACAGTGTTCTTTCTACCTTCTTTGATTTGCTAAAAATTGGTATACCTGTGCTTAACTACTGATATTTAAATTACTCCTGATGTGATATAACATTATATCATGAGATGTTTGTGCATATAAAATAAACAAATTTGTATTCCTACCTCTTGCCCTGCCTTATACAAGAGGCATCACATACTTTGATACATTAATTCCAGAAATGACAGCCAAGCAAACTACGCATACTCTTCATTCCTGTTTTGACAGTTCATTTGCAAGTTAACAAATGAACGTAGGTCTAGTCACAAATGAAATGATTCACCTTCTTTGCACATTGCTTTCCTTCATCTCTGATTTCATATTTAATTGCAACTCAATTGTGTCTTTGAAATATGATGCATTAGATTCCATAAGTCCTAATACGTTTAAAATTGTGCTCGATTTAATTTTGAAAACATGAAAATGGTTGTTCCCATAAGACATCTTTGTGTAATGAGAGAAGTAGTAAATAGTCTATTCTCTGGACACTAATACATCCCATCAGAGAGTTAATTACAAGTATCAATAATTACCTAGCAAACAATAGCTACTGACAGCTTAATTAAATTCCTCACAGATACCTAAATATAAATTATTAAATCTTTTATAGAATGTATTTTGTGTATTTTCATGTATATTTTTTTTTTACTGTGTTAATTTCAGAGTCCTGGTGGTGCAGCGGTTGAGAGCTTGGCTGCTAACCCAGCATTTCGAAACTCTTGAAAACTCTACAGGCAGTTCTACTCTGTCCTATAGAGTCACTATGAGTCAGAATTGACTCTACAGCAACAGTGTTTTGTGTGTGTGTGTGTGTGTGTGTGTGTTAATTCCACAAGACAGCTGAATGTCTGTGACAGGAATGCCTTTATGTTTGAAATTCTATTAGCTGTAGTAATTATGAGTCTTTCACAAGTGTTCCATTTGTAGCATATATCATTTTGATCTGGTTCTAGGATACCTGAATGCTCTCCAACATTTTCTCCAAAAAGCTATTGCTCTGCTAATGCTGTGTGGACATTTTATTTACCTTTGTAAATTCTTCTGAGCTCCAATAATCACAAGTGATTTCTTCTATTGCTCCTGTTGGCATTCAAACCTCTACCCTAAAAATATATCCCTGGACATCTGTCTGCCTGTCCAAAAAAAAAAAAAAAAATTCACTCTGTACTTTTATCATGCCTTCTTCATATTTATATTGCAAGTTCCTAACACACCATATATTATTTTTTTTGTCAATCAGTAAATATCAAATGAATTGACTGAGAAATAATGGTTTCATAATTTCTTTTTTTAAAATTGCAATATTTCTCTCTTTGAATAAATACCTCTCAATAATTCTTAACTGATACTTGCTCTATATCCTATACTGCAGCGGTGGTATGCCTTCGAGTTGATTTTGACTCATAGCGACAGAGCAGAACTGCCGCATAGCGTTTTCTTGGCTGTCATCTTGAGGGAAAAAGATTGTCAGGTCTTTCTCCCATGAAGTTGCTGGATGGGCTGAAACTGCTAACCTTTCAGTTAGCAGCCAAGCGTACTTAATCAGTTGTTCCACCAAGTCTCCTTTATACGGTGGTACATATTTATTAATATTAATTATTTAAAAGTCAGCTTATTTAGGTGTCATGCTATCAGATGACAGGCTGAAGATTACTGGAAAAATTGTGAGAAATCGCACATCTAGTGCTGAAGGATACAAATGGAGAGGAAGACAGGGTTATTATTTTTTTATATAGAAAGCCTATCCTGGAAGAAAAATGAATTCAGGAAATATGCAATGAAGAAAATGAAATAAATTGAGGAGGAAAGTCTCCTCCAGAATATGAAATAAAAGTCAGGAGAATACGTTTGGACCTTGTTAAGCACACTGGCAGCCATCTAAAGTAAGACACGATCATGCAATTCTCACTGCTGGTACTCAGTAGTTACTTTAAGGAAGGAGTTGCCTATGCAGGCAAAGGGTTTATAATACAGAAATTCCATGTCATAGCTTTGTGACCCCAGAAAGTGGAGGGCGGGAGAGGGAGAATGTAACTTCACTTCAAATCTATTATACAGTGTATCTTAGTTTGTAGAAACATGAATATTAGGAATATTTTGAGTAACGCTCCCAGGAAGAAAAAGTATATATACTGTCATTTTTAACTTCAGATGCTGATCTAGGGCATTTTTACAAAGCACATAAAATTTTTATGATCCCACTGACCTTTCTTTGAGATTTATGGATTGTATATTTCAAGTTTCAGAAGGATTAAGTAATAGTTCATAACACCATGGATAGATTTATAGAAAGAAAAAAATATCTCATCCAGTCAGGTCGATGTGAGAAGGACAATTGTCTCAGAAATTTTTGAAGAAAGGCTTTACCTGAAGTATAATCATGTAGTCCTGAAATGTATTGGGAAATGTATCTGGGAAAATAAATAAATAAATAAATGAAAGTAAGTTCCTAACTTAGACTTGTGATGATTTCCCTAAAATAGTCTCCATTGTTCTTCTTACCCTAGGGTGTGACTTTGCAGATTATTGAGTATCCTATCCTTCCTCACTTAGATATTTTCACTTTGTATAGTTATTTTCACAGAATATATAAAAACAGAATATAATTAGGCAGTTATAACAAAAATCAACTATATTCCTCTCTTTTTAGAATGTAGGATAGTAGCCTAAGTTTTAGTTGTCCCCCCCCGCCCCCGTTGTTGTCGACAACCTGGTATTTTATGGGCATGTGCTTCTCTTTCTGTAAGTAAAACGGATAGCTACTGTTTTTCTAGGTTGAGATCATTGCATTTTTCATGCTAAAGGCTTTTTCTCCCACCTAAATGCTATTTTAATGAGACTAGGTCTCTAACTCTCTAAACTCCTGTTCTTGCCCTGCTTTCTCCCAGTGAATGCCATAATAAAGCGAATAGAAATGTGCTTGTTATGCTTTTCCATCTGAAATGAAAGGCCAGAACTGCTGCCCTGGCAGAAGGTGATTTTAGAGCTTAAGGCATTGCTTTCAATATTTTCCCATGTTTTCCTCTGGAGTCCTGGTATATGAACTTGCCCAAGTCCATCACTTTTGGCAGGTTCCTTGTTAAGCTTTTGAGCTCTGATTCTACTGTAAGAAATAGTCTCCAATAGAAAATAATTCATTTTAGACTTTGCAAACATAACCAGTTCCTGTCGTGAAACATAATTTTTAGCTTTTGCTCTTTACCAGTTTCACTATTAAGAGCTCACCAAAGAGCTATTTCTTAGGGAAAAATAACAATAATTCAATTTTTTTTTTTTAAAAAAGTGTGTATGAGTGAAAGTCAGAGGGAACATTTATCTATTTAAGCTTATCTACTATTCTTCTACATTTTCAGGAAAAAAATTATTCTTCTTATGCTCTCCCCACAGTTAAAATCAGGAGTTTTTCGAAGGATAGATTAACTAATTTTAGAGAACTGAGGTAATGTATCCTCAGGGAATGAGATTGTGATGGTGACAGAAAGATGATTAAAAAAAAAAAAAAAACCTTGCCATCGAGTCAATTCCAATTCATAGCAGCCCTATAGGACAGAGTAGAACTACCCCATAGAGTTTCCAAGGAGCTTCTGATGGATTTGAACTGCTGACCTTTTGGTTAGCAGCTATAGCATTTATCCACTATGCCACCAGGGTTTCCCGAAGAATGATAGGAATTGTAAAATAGCACTGAGCCAAATTTTTAATGCTGAGAGTTTAGAAAAAAGAGAATACTCACCTTAAGGCCCAGAATGCCAAAGGAATATATATAGGATGTGATTTTAAGACAATCCTGTGATTTCCTTAGAGTTAAGAAATAAAAATCGGTATTTCCAGAACTAATGTTCCCATGTAGGATTAGCGAACCAGTAAATACTTACCTAGAAAATGCTCTGTACGTACCAGTATTAAGAGTGATGAGGGAATCATGAAACATGTGAGATGAAATTCCTGTTCTTCATGCGTATGTTACATAGTTACAAACATTGGCTCCGTACATTTAAGCAAAAAACGTAAATATTAATCAGAACTGGCATTCATTTTACTCATTTTAAGTGTCAGGTGCACCTATTCTGAAGTATCTATCTATCATCTCTATCTCATCTGTCCATCTATCTACGTGCATATCTATATCTCACTTAATAGCTCTCTCTTTCTTTTGCAGACACACGCACACACACACCCCTTAGTAGACAGACAAGAAAACTGAAGCAGTGTGATGTTAAGTAATTTTCCCAAAGTTGCACAAGTAATAAGGGTAAGCCAATATTTTTAAATCAATACCGTTTTGGAGTCATTGCAGTTAACCACAAGATTATTCGCTGCCTGAAAATTGTGAGATACGAATACAGATTCATTACATGGAATTAACAGAAAATAGTAGAATAAGCATGATTTTTGAAGTCAAGAAACCTGAATTAGAATCTTAGTTCCACTACTTACTATCTGGGTGCCTTAGCTTCACTATTCCTCAGTCCTCTTATCATATCGTTAGCTGCCACAGAGTCAGTTCCAACTCTTGGCAATCTTATTTACAACAGGATGAAACCTTGCCTGGTCATGTACCATCTTCATTATCGCTAGCATATTTGAGTTCATTGTTGCAGCCTTCCAATCTAGGGAACTCAACTTCCAGCACTATATTGGGCAATATTCTGTTGTGATCCATAAGGTTTCCATTGGCTAACTTTTTAGAAATAGATAACCAGGCCTTTCTTCACAGTCTGTCTTAGTCTGGAAGCACTGCTGAAACCTGTCCACCATGGTTGACCTGGCTGGTATTTGAAATACCAGTGGCATAGCTTCCAGCATCATAGCAACATGCATGACAAACTGACAGGTAGGTGGTTACCCTTACTATAAAACTTATAAATGACATTTACTGAACATTTACTACATTCCAGTCATGAAACTAATCATTTTATATGTATTATCTGATTTCATCATTTTAACAAGAAATTAGCAACTATTCTTTTCCCCTTTTTAGAGATGAGAGAACTAAAGCTTAGAGAATTTTAAGTATTTGTCTGAGGTCACTACTAGTATATTACTAGTGGAAATGTAGGATTTCAGTGCAGACTAGAATACTCAAAGTAATTGCCAAGTAAAAAGTAAGACTTGATTCAGATGTACATAGCATATGATGCAACGTATCTTTTGGTAGTGTTTGGAGAATCAGAATATAAACTCAACCAAGATCTATTAAGGTACCCTCGTAATCTTGTCTTATCAAGGGCCTCTGAACTGTTAGCAGTATCTAACTCAGTATTCTGTATAATATTTGATTGCTGTTCATGTTGGGTGCCGTCAAGTCGTTTCTGACTCATAGTGACTCCATGCGTTACAGAGTTGAACTGCCCCATAGGATTTTCTTGGCTGCAATCTTTAAAGAAGCAGATCACCAGGTCTTTCTCAGAGCGTCTGGATGGGTTAAAACCACCAGGCTTTCAGCTTGCAGCCATGTGTTAACCAATTCTGCAATAGCCACAAGAATTGTATAGTTGTCATTTACACAAGAATTACGCAAAACACTTATAATCAATCTCTGCAATAATTAGATAATCAAGATGTGCTCTAGTTGAAACATAGTTCACATAAAATTCTAAATATATCCATTACTCGATGAACATTTATTATGCACCTATTTACGCTAAGAAATATGGAGGCCATAATTTGGGGGTATACAATTTAGAAATACTTAATATGTGTGCGTAACACAGAACATAATTCCCAACAGTAACAAGAGGTCACAGCCTCAAATATCTTCAAGAATTATACAGTAATGAAACAATTAGTAATGTGAAAAAGTAAGATTGTGGGTATGACTTTGACTGAGAATGCCCAACCTACAGGCATTCTTGTTTGCTGTTTTTTTTTTTTTTTTTTTAATTAAACAGTGTTTCCTAAACACTATATGTTTGCATGTTAAATATAGGCCTTGGGCTTCCAATCTTTAGTCTATGACAGCTAAATGTTTATAAGGTAAGATTTCCTTAAATCTCAGTTGTCAGAAAATTTTGAGTTAGGAGAAACAATCTCAATGACTTAAAAAAAATAAAAGTTTATTTCTTTCTCATGCCAAGTCCGTGGCCTGTCTCTGTGGTATATAATAAAATAATCACCTCTTTTGTGGAACATAAATTAAAACATCTACTGTTCTATGATTTAGCCTACTTCTGAAACATGTTAAATAAATTGTAATTTAAATTTTTTTCCTGTGAACAACTGTCTAGCTAGTTTTTAACCATTTCAAATATACCATGTTTAATTTAAGACTCAAGTGTAAGATCTTGCAATTGTCACTATTTTATTTATGTTGTAAATTTTAGCCCATAGTTTTAGATCTGCCAATATCCCTCTTGATCTTTGGTCTGCTATGAAATATATTCATCAAACCTTTCAGGTTTGTGCCTTTCTCAAATACAATAAATAGGCTTTATAGCTTCACAGGGTACTGATAAATTGAATAAGGCTAAATACAGCAACATTGTTGTTGTCATTAGGTGCCATCGAGTCAGATATATTCAAGTTGAAATTGGCTCTAAATTATACTTAAGTACTGTAATTTAATTTAAACATCAACTAAAATCTAACCAGACAAGCACAAGGCCCCTGTCCCTCATAAAAATATCTTGGAAAACCTATCATATATCTTGCTCAATTTCAGCTTTACCATATTTATTGCATTTCCAGGATCTCTAAGTATTTCAAACAGTATAAAAAAGATAAGGAATGTGACTTACTACTTTTTTAAAAAAAACTCAGACTCCTCTGAAAACTATAGATGTGATTGATAAACTATCATCCAAAACACACATTTTAAAATCTTAGTTGTGAATTATTTTACATTTACTGATTTTTTTTTTTATTCTGCAGTATCCACTCTCATCTTTTTGCAAAATTGATTATTGCTCATCCTTAGATTTCTGATTCCTTTCCTGTTCTCCTTAACTCTGTATTGACCCCATCTGCATGACTTAATCCTGGATATACCTTACATTCAGACAATGAGGCCTGGGCACTTTATAGCGCTAAAAGTCTCCTAGGAACTTTACAATTATTTGAGACCTCAGATTCCTCCTAGCAATGTTCATTCCATTTTAGAAAGAAAATCAATGTTCCTAAAAAGATAAGAATAACTGAAACCAAACCAAACCCATTTTGTCGAGCCGATTCTGACTCATAGGGACCCTACAGGACAGAGTAGAACTGCCCCATATGATTTCCAAGGGGCGCATGGCGGATTTGAGCTGCTGACCTTTTGGTTAGCAGCTGTAGCTCTTAACCACTACACCACCAGGGTTCACAGATAAGAATAGTATGAATAAAAAAGTTTGAAGCTTTCTTTGTTGTCAGTTAGCTCTGTGTACCATACCTATCCTTTTCCGGAAATTCCTGGAAACTTACAAAATTTTGTTTTTATTCTGCCTGTGGAAGTGATATACTGTCAATGTAGAAAAAATAAGACATGTAAAATTAAGGCATCTGCAGATATGTTTGTGTATATATATATATATATATAAAATTATATTAGTTTGCTTGCATGCATACCAGTTAAATATTTAACATATCGTAGCATGCCATTGTGATATCTTTATTAACTTATCGATAACCATATAGTGTCCCATCCTGTGCATGTACTATAATTCACTTAATCTTACATCTTTTTTGGACAGTTAGATCATTTCCAAAAGAGCATATTTTTTAAAATAATATTTATTTATTTTCCTGTGGTAGATACATATGTAACAAAATATTTGACATTTCAACAATCTTCACATGTACAGTTAAGTGACATTAATTATGCCCATCATATTGTTCAACCATCACCTTTATTCATTTCAAATTATTCCCGATAATTTCTTTTCATAGATTTTTATACATGGAGTTAAAGAGTCAGATGGCAGAAATATTTTAATGTTTTTGATATATTATTGTTTCTTTTCCTTGTAAAATAAAATATATTTTCTTTGGGTATAAGAGTCAGCATATTAATTTCAGGAATTTAAGTAAAGTTATTATCTTACTACGTAGAGCTTAAACTCTTAAAATTATGGTTATCCAGGCATACATCAATCATTTATTTTAAAGTGTTCTCCTAATTGACAATGGGTTTGACCTGGGATTATAACGTACTTAAATAGTTCTGTACAGTAAGTAAAAAATATTGCAATTACATATAGAAGTCAGAGCCTGTAAACAAGAGCATTCATTTGGGTTTCAAATAATTAGATTATGGTTTTTCCTCTAACACTTTTAAGTTATTTTTCACTCTAGACTGAAAGTTATTATTGCAATAAAAATAGAATTTTAATAACAGGTAAACGAGCAGAAAGTTTTTTTGTTTATGTGTGAAAAGTGTTAAATATTCCTTAACTTTATAATGTATTGCCTCATAGGGTCTGTGTCATATGTTTTAGCCAACATAAAAGAGCTTGACACTAGATCTTTCAAGTTTAAGAATGGTAGATTGATTTCTACCAGATAAAGAAATCGGGGCCTCGGGATCATCAGTCCTGTATAGTTTGTGAGGATGTAGCTACACCTACTCTTCACTTATTGTCTTTTTATCTGACATTTCACACTTATGACAACAGTAAAAAATATACTATCTATTTTGAGCATTAACAACGTGTACCTGGCAGTAAGCTTTTCATGACCAGTGGTACATACAGCACTCGCCTACCTTTTCTGCCTCTTGAGTCCAGAGGGACGTATGTGTCCCACATTATATTTTGTGATCCGATGTGATCATCCTCCGTTTTTGCATAATGTCAATTTTTTCCGGAACAAACCAATCTTTGGAACCTAACCATGTTGATAAGCAAGGAGTGGGTGTTATCTTGTCGTTGTTGTTATTAGCTACCATTAAGTAGGCCCCCTGGCTCATGGCAACCCCATGCACAACAGGATCGAAACATTATGATTCATAGGATTTTTGGGGGAGGGGGTGGGGGATCATAGTTTTATTTATTTTCATAAGTGACAGATTATGAATGCATGACCTAAAAGCTAAAAGTCATCACCAAACTGTTCTAAGAACATTGCAACATTATGCAGGGGAAAATCTGTGCCAATTCATCTTCTTACTCAGTATCAGATGGTAGGAAAAAAAATTTTTTTCTTTAAATACTCTTGCTTCTATTCTGGCATAACAGATTTAAAAAAATTGAACAAGTACACAACTGCCCCCTATTTTTGATCAAATAATAATACCAATGAAGGAGAATCAAAAGAAAAAAAAAAACTGAGATAAAAAAATTCCAAGTAAAAACCAGCACTGCTATTAATATTTTTCTTTTAATATGCGAAGAGATATCTTGACTGTATATTTTCCAAAGTACTTTTCCAGCTCCATCTCCCAACCCTTCTGAAAGATTTCACCAGTCTTTCCAATGCAACGAAAGATGTGTATAGTTTCATCTACATTCTCTTTTTGAAAGCAATAAAATACTAATGACTTTAATGGTCATACGTTCTTACCTAATAAGGAAAAACATTTATAAATATCAGAAACCTAGTTTTGCAACATTTGCATGATTTTTTACCAAATCAGCGTTTTGTGGGTTTTAAAAATGGCAGCAGTTTGAAGTCACGGCTTGCTAATAAAAACACGTTTCTGCTAAGAGAAGGGGGTGATGAAGGGTGAGTGCTACATTTTTCCATTGGCCCAAAAAGTGCTCTTTCACAAAGGAATACATAAAAACAAAAAAGTGCAATGGTTGTTTTAAAACTTTTACTGCAATACAACAATGAAGTAAACAGTAAAAAAGTAATTAGACAACTGATTTTTTTCCCCAAGCAAAAAAATGCAAACAGGAAAATAACTCTACCCATACTTGTACAGCTTCTCAAATTATGTTAGAAAGGTCACACATTCCAATGATCAAGATATTTTAAAATAGCAGAAATTATTTTCCTTTTAAGAAAAGATTCCCCTTCTCCTTCTCTACCAAGTATTTAACATGAAAGAATGGGCTTCCTTACACATCGATTTTATACTTATTTGATGTAGCAACTATAAAAAAAAAAAAAAAGCAATTTGGCATTTCTGTTTATGGTAGCTCCAAAAATTTTTCCCGGTTTCACAAAGTCATCATATTCATAATCCACAGGACTTTTATTGGCTAATTTTTTGAGAAGTAGATTGCCAGGCCTTTCTTCATAGTCTGTCTTATTCTGGAAGCTGCACTAAAACTTGTTCAGCCTCATAGCAACAGGCAAACCTCAACAGACAAAGGTGGTACCAGTGCTTGAGGTGCATTGGGGGGGAGCCAAACCTGTGTCTCCTTCATGGAAGGGAGCTAGTCTTAGGTTGGTAATTCTCCAAATTCCTCTTTTATCTTGTTTACAGTTTGTTTCAGTGAACATCAGTTTTATTATCAAAGCTTAAGTACAAGAAGTAATATCAAAATATAACATATTTTGTGAAAAATAATATGACAAAATCATGTCATTTGTTAGGAATGCAAGGTCATCTGATTAGTAAATAAAAACAGTGGAAATGTGGTAGAACATGGGATAATGCAGAAAAGTTTAAGAACGATCACAGACTTTTTAGTCTTTGTGGAAGGCCTGACTTATCTAAACTATGGTAACATGGGTGATGTTAATTCTGGAAAACAGCTGGAATTCCATGGCAAATATACACCAATTTTTTCTTTTTTTAATAAATTGAAAGGATCATGAAGCTGTATAAAGCTGAAAGTCTTTAAAAGACAAAAATGCTACAGTCCTCCTGCAGTCAGAACGAAGTCAATACATAAATAATTAAAAGAACTCATCAACAAGAAACCTAAGAAGCTGAAATAATTCCTAACTCCTGTATTGACCTTCACATTAATCAAATATCAGTTGGGAACCCTCAATGTAAAGTCACTATTACAATGCTGAAAAGGTGAAAACAACAAAGAAAAACTAAATAATTTTAGAGTCAGAGTCCCTAACTCCAAAAAGCTCACCGTCTAGTAAGAGAGATGCCATGCACATGATTACAATGAATTATAACTTCTACAATTCAAAGTGTAGATTGCCATGAGATGTATAAGTGGAACACTTAAACACGTTTTCAGAAGTAAGACAAACCTTTATGAAAAACTGGTATCTAAGATATCGTGATTAATATTTATGTGGTATGAAGAGACAAACATCACTAGATACTGAAGAAGAAACTTATGGACAGTTTGAAATTCAGATAGAACCTGGTGTCTCTGAAGGGTTCTTTTGGTGAGTCATAAGAGGCAGACTCCACATAACCTTGGGCCATTAAAAACTGAACTATATTTTCTGTCCAACCTCAGTAGTTTCCTGGGTCTTTAGCGAGATGTTGTTGTTGTTAGGTGCCACCTAGTCGATTCTGACACATAGTAACCCTGTGTACAACAGGATGAAACACTGCCCATTATTACACCACCCTACAATCGTTGCAATGTTTGAGCCCATTGTTGCAGCCACTGTGTCAATTCTTCCTGTTGAGGGTCTTCCTGTTTTTTGCCGAGCCTCTGCTTTACCAAGCGTGATGTCCTTCTCAAGGGACCAGTTCCTCCTTATAACATGTCCAAAGCACGTGAGATGGGATCTCACCATCTTCGCTCCTAGGGAGCATTCCGGCTGTACTTCTCCCAAGACAGATTCATTCACTCTTTGGCATTCATGGTATAGTCAATACTCTCCACCAACACCATAATTCAAAGGCATCAATTCTTCAGTCTTCCTTATTACTTGTCCAGCTTTCACATGTAGATGAGGCAATTGAAAATATCATGGCTTGGATCAGGTACACATTAGTCCTCAAAGTGACATCTTTGCTTTTTAACACTTTAAAGAGGTCTTTTGTGGCACGTTTGCCCAATGTAATGCGTTGTTTGAGTTCTTGGCTGCTGCTTCTACGGGCTTTGATTGGGGATTCAAGTAAAATGAAATCCTTAAAAACTTCAATATTTTCTTCCTTTATCATGGTGTTGCTTATTGGTCCAGTTGTGAGTTTTTTTATTTTCTTTATGTTAAAGTGTAGTCCACACTGAACGCTGTAGTCTTTGATCTTCATCAGTAAGTTCTTGAAGTTCTCTTCACTTTCAGCAAGCAAAGATGTGTCATCTGCATACCTCAGGTTCTTAATGAGTCTTCCTCCAATCCTAATGCCCTATTCTTCTTTATACAGTCCAGTTTATCGGATTATTTGCTCAGCATACAGATTGGACAGTGAAGGAACAACCTTGACACACACTTTCCTGATTTTAAATCACGCAGTATCCTGTTCTTCTGTTCGAACAACTACCTCTTGGTCTATGTACAGCTTCCTCATGAGCACAATTAAGTGTCCTGGAATTCACATTTTTCCGATGTTATCCATAATTTGTTATGATCAACACAGTCAAATGCCTTTGAATAGTCTGTAAAACACAGGTAAACGTTCTTCTGGTATTCTCTGCTTTCAGCCAAGATCCATTTGACATCAGCAATGATATCCCTTGTTCCACATCCTCTTTTCAATCTGGCTTGAATTTTTGACAATACCTGTTGATGTACTGCTGCAACCATCTTTTAATTATGTTCAATATAATTTTAATTGCATATAATATAACATTGTGTGATAATCCACATTCCAATGGATCACCTTTCTTTGGAATGGGCACAAATATGCATCTCTTCCAGTAGGTTCACCAGGTAGCTATCTTCCAAATATTTGGCATAGATGAATGAGTGTTTCCAGCCTTGCATTCATTTGTTAAAACACCTCCATTGTTCTATCAATTCCTGGAGCTTTGTTTTTCACCAGTGCCTTCACTGGAGCTTGGGCTTCTTCCTTCAGTATCATCAGTTCTTGATCCTATGCTGCCTCATGAAAGGAACGATTTTTGACTAGTTCTTTTTGGTATAGTTACTCTGTATTCCTTCCATCTCCTTTTGATGTTTCCTTCGTCATACAATATTTTGCACATAGAATCATTCAATATTGCAACTTGGTGAGATAATTCTGTTTTAAGCCTGGGAATCATCAACCTCTCCAAATCAGAAGCTCTGGTTTATATTGGTAAGGTTTAATCACCCAAGTGTAGCCTTCTCTTTACTTGAGTTTACTCAGGGCTGTCACTCACTGGGCTGACTTTTAATACACACGCACATATTTCCTAGGAAACTCTAAGTCAGAACACTGGTTATCAGAAAGGTGGTAAGACTAAGAATATAATACAGAGAACAGTGGAGAGGGATAAAATTAGTTTGGAGTTATTGTATAATACAAAATATAACACAACAACATTAGCAGTTACTGTATTTCATCTAAATAAATTAGTGCCTTGGTCATCTAGTGCTGCCATAACAGAAACACCGCAAGTAGAAGGCTTTAACAAAGAAAAATTAATTTTCTCACAGTCTAGTAGGTTACAAGTTCAAATTCAGAGTGGCGGCTCCAGGGGAAGGCTTTCTCTCTCTGTTGGCTCTGGAGGAAAGTCCTTGTCCTCAATCTTCCCATGATCAAGGAGCTTCTCAGGTGCAGGGTACATAGGCCCAAAGGACAGGCTCTGCTCCTGGTGCTGCTTCTTGGTGGTATGAGGTCCCCAACCCTCTGCTTGCTTCCCTTTCCTTCTATCTCTTGAGAGAGAAAAGGTGGTGCAGGCCCCACCCCAGGGAAACTTTACCTTGAATCAGGGAGGTGACCTAAATAAGGGTAGTGTTATAATCTCACCCTAATCCTCTCAACATAAAATTACAACCACAAAATGGAGGACAACCACACATGGCCTAACCAAGTTGATACACACATTTTTGGGGGGACATAATTCAATCCATGACAATTAGTACTACTATACCAGATATTGTTTGAAAGGAAATTTAAATTGCTTTTACTTATTCATACATTCTAAAATGGAATACAGATATGTAGCATTAAATGATTGTGTTATCAAAATTATTCAGTATTACCTTTCATCCTGATGTTTATGTTATTTAATCACAGAGAATTATAAAGATTATATGTGACTCAGTTCAGAAAACATACTTATAGAATAATAAGTAAAACATATTTAAAAGACCCTGGAAATATATAATGGATTCAAGTTGTGCTCTTGCAAACTAAAACATTTTAGTTCATATGTATCATTGCTTGATAGTAAACAAAGATGATGTTTCATACTGAACTAAAATATGGGTAGTATTGTGAAATTTCAGTATGTCTCCAAACATAAACGTATGATAAAAGCTAAAAATAAGTGTGTCTTCAGACACATATTCATAAACTCTCTTATTATACACATGGGCACCCCTTGTGATTATTCAGGAAAATACTGAAAAAATAGTTTTGGACAATGACTTATATTCTTAATAAAAGAAGGAGAAGGTGTCAAGTAGAACCCTATTATTGAAAATCAACACCTAACAACTCTGCCATGGGTCTCTGAATACGTATACCCTTAACCACTTATAGGTTGCCATAATAAAAATGAACATACAGTTCAGTTACTTTTCTCTGACTGAAATCCTGCCCTAATTCTCGTATTTCACAGATGGGGCCCTGGACCTTAGCTTAGACTTCACTGACCTCTCCTACCCACTGAAAGATTTGAGAAAATCTTTCCAACCATGATTTTAGGTAGTGTCTTATTCTGGATTCTCTAGAAGTGCAAAACCAATGAAGCAAATGTATAAACAAAAAACCCAGTGTAGTCTAGTTGATTCCGACTCTTAGCGACCCTATGAGTATAGGGACAAATGTATAGGACAGAGTAAAACTGCCCTATAGGACTTTCAAGGAGTGGCTCATGGATTTGAACTGTCGACCATTTGGTTAGCAGCTGAGCTTTTAATTATTGTGCTATCAGGGCTCCTATAAATATATATAGTGAGGTTTGGTTCAAGAAAATGATTCACACAATTGTAAAAAAAAAAAAAAAACCATTGCCGACGAGTCTATTCCGACTCATAGTGACCCTATAGGTCAGAGTAGAACTGCCCCATAGAGTTTCCAAGGAGTGTCTGGTGGATTTGAACTGCCGTAGCACACAATTGTACAGGCTGGCAAATCCCAAATCGGTGCATCAGGCTGGAGGCTTCTCTCAACTCAAGTGGTTGCAGGGGCTGACAAACCCAAAATCTGCATGTCAGGTAGCAGACTGAAGGCATCTCAAGTCCCAACAACCAGAGGTCAGATGACATGAGACGAATACAGGATAGAGGAAGCAGGACCTTTGCCAGAATATCTATTTATGTCATGGATGCAGGCCACACTCCTAAGGAAACTCCTCTAGCAACTGTCTGGCTGTTGACATCAAATCACAAAATGGAAGGTGATTACATAGTGTCTGTCAAATCACTGAGAGTCAGAGCCTAGCCATGTTGACACATAACATTAACCATCAGAGGTAGGAAAGCAAGGAGGCTTTATTTTTAAAAAGAATATTAATATTACACAACTGTAATAAAAGAAAACAGTTGTCCACAGATACCTACTTCTTGATAATGAGATCACACTCTTAATTAAGTCAAAATATAGGAGAGAAAGGAAGAAATGGTGATGTAAAAGGGTTCAATGGAAAATTTCAAAGGATGGCTTGAGAAGACAAAGTACGTATTATAATGACATGTGCAAAGACCTGGAGATGGAAAACCAAAAGGGAAGAGCGCACTCTGCATTTCTCAAGCTGAAAGAACTGAAGAAAGAATTCAAGCCTCGAGATGCAATATTGAAAGATTCTATGGGGAAAATATTGAAAGGCTCAGGAAGCATCAAAAGAAGATGGAAGGAATACACAGAGTCACTATACCAAAAAGAGCTTGTCAATGTTCAAACATTTCAGGAGACACTGTATGAGCAGGAACCAATAGTACTGAAGACGAAGTTCAAGCTGCACTCAAGGCATTGGTGAGAAACAAGGTTCCAGGAACGGACGGAATACCAATTAAGATGTCTCAACAAACGGATGCAGTGCTGGAAGTGCTCACTTGTCTATGCCAAGAAATTTGGAAGACAGCTACCCGGCCAACTGACTGGGATAAATCCATGTTTATGCTTATTCCCAAGAAAAGCGATCCCACCGAATGCAGAAATTATCAAACAATATCATTTTATCATTAATATCACACACAAGTAAAATTTTGCTGAAGATCATTCAAAAGCTGCTGCAGCAGCATATCAACAGGGAAGTGCCAGAAATTCAAGCCATATTCAGACGAGAACGTGGAACCGGGCATATCATAGCTGATGACAGATGGATCCTGGCTGAAGGCAAGGAATACCAGAAAGATATTTACCTGTGTTTTATTGATTATGCAAAGGCATTTGACTGCATAGATCATAACAAATTACGGGTAACACGACAAAGAATTGGAATTCCAGAACACTTAATTGTACTCATGAGGAACCTTTACATAGATCAAGAGGCAGTCATTAGAACAGAACAAGGGGATACTGCATGGTTTAAAGTCAGGAAATGTGTGTATAAAGGTTGTATCCTTTCACCATAGCTATTCAATCTGTATGATGAGCAAATAATCTGACAAGCTGGACTGTATGAAGAAGAATGAGGCATCAGGATTGGAGGAAGACTCACCAACAACCTGCACTATGCAGATGACACAACCTTGCTTGCTGTAAGTAAAGAGGACTAGAAGCACTTACTGATGAAGATCAAAGACCACAGCTTTTAGTATGGATTACACCTCAACATGAAGAAAAAAAAATCCTCACAACAGGACAAAGAAGCAACATCATATAAATGGGGAAAAGACTGAAGATGTCAAGGATTTCGTTTTACTTCGATTGACAATCAACATCCATGGCAACAGCAGTCAAGAAATCAAAAGACGCACTGCACTGGGCAAATTGGCAGCAAAAGTCCTCTTTAAAGTGTTGAAAAGCAAAGATGTCACCTCAAAAACTAAGGAGCATCTGACCCAAACCAGTGTTTTTAGTTGCCTTCAATGTATGTGAGAGCTGGACAATGAATAAGGAAGACAGGAGAAGAATTGATGCCTGTGAATTGTAATGTTGAAGAATATTGAATAAACCATGGACTGCCAAATGAACGAACAAATCTGTCTTGGAAGGAGTACAACCAGAATGCTCCTTAGAAGCAAGAATGGCGAGACTATGTCTCACACACTTTGAACATTTTGTCAGAAAGGATCAGTCCCTGGATAAGGTCACCATGCTTGGTAAAGTAGAGGGTCAGTGAAAAAGAGGAAGACTCTCAATGAGATGGATTGACACAGGAGCTGCAACAATGGGCTCAAGTGTAGCAACAATTGTGAAGATGGCACAGGACTAGGTAGTGTGTCATTCTATTGTACATAGGGTCACTATGAGTCAGAACAAACTCAATGGCGCCTAACAGCAACAACATAAGAACATATAATTAATATAATGAAAGAATCTTATGTCAACCAAATAGCCAAATCACACCTCATCATTAACAAATCAGTAACTGGAATAATTCCCAAAGTTCTTGATGGAAAAATTTTCAATAAGCAGATAATTTTGGAACATCACAATAAACGGAGGAAAGATCGAGGTTGTCAAGGATTTCATTTTACTTGGATCCACGATCAACACCCATGGAAGTAGCAGTCAAGAAATGACACGACTTGTGCTGGGCAAATTGGCTGCAAAAGACCTCTTTAAAGTGTTGAAAAGCAAAGATGCCACCATTGTACATAGGGTCACTATGAGTCAGAACCAACTTGATGGCACCTGACAACAACAATATATCATATAGATTTTTTAGTGGCTCACAATGCATATTAGCATACAAAAAGGGTCAGAGAGCTCCTATAGTAAAAAAAAGTCCACATAACTTTGTTTTAATGCACATATTACAGGTTAGTTTTCTGCATTCAGTACTTCCTAACTAAATACCTGCATTCATATTAAAAATACAAAGCTAATGTCAAATTTCTAATTTTTTAATGACTTAGTCAAATTTTTACAGTGTATATTACTGTAAAAGTCAGCATATACAGCAAAATTACTTATTCTTGGGGAAGAATTTCCATGCATAATTTTAACAAAAATATTTTGAAAATATTGAAGAAGGCAGAATAACTACTAGATATTTAAAATAGTATGATATTGACATCAGAATACATTGACTTTTACATAATATTTTTAAACCATTAGTGAAAATATTGGCTATTTTATAAATAGTGAGAAAATTGTTAATATAGGAGGAAAGCAAGGAGCTCAGTGATTTTATGAGATTTAAATTAGGGTTCAGATATTACAATCCAGTTCTTACCTGTCCAGGTGCAATTGTTGCTCTCAGTTTTTCAAATGACTGGGTTTTTTTCTTTTCTTTTTTTTTTTTTTTGGACGGTGGCTGTAATGCATTGGCATACAATTTTAATCCTGCCTGATCAAATCAATTTTTAAGTGTTTGAATAGCAGCTACCAACAGAACTACCAAGAGAAAATTTGTACCAAGGAGAGCAATTTAGGTTAACAGACTATTTTTTAAATCTTATGTATCCAAAAACAGATGCCTTCTCTAAATAACGCTCACAGCCTGTAAGTCAAATGAAATGCAGTGTTCAACTACAGGGCTTCTTGTATTCTTCTTAAAAGATTTCAAGGTTTTAGAATTTACTTAGAGAAGATTATATTAAAATAATTCTCCAGGACTTCACAGAAGTTTGATGTAGTAAAATTAAGCTTTGGTAAAAACTGAGTTGACATATTTAAGAAAATACATATTAAAAAAAAAAATCAAACTCTTAGTTAAAGGAAATTGTGTATGTGCTTTTAAAATGTGATATATGGTGCAGAGCGGATATTATGCAGAATCAAGCTTTGCTCAACAAGTATTTATTGTACACTAGCATGTCACTATTCTAGGAAGCAGAACATCAATTCAAATGAAAAGGTAAAAATCTCCACCTTCATAGAATTTACACTCTAGTAATAGATATGGGCAATAAAAAAAAATCAATGCCAGTCAAATAATGTACAGTTCTGAAGTGATGCTGATGAATTTTGTCAAAAAATTGAACTTAATATTTCATAGGACCCAAGTTTTTTTTTGATAGTGCTAAAGCACCCATTCCTGAAAGCATTTTGAAGGCTGTAATATAAACTACATATCTAGAACCTCTGAGACTTTACATGAATGTGGATTTGGAAGACCTGCCTGCTTAGCTTCTGCTGTAGCTGAGGTTTGTAAAAGATTGTCCCACACAATTCTAAATTCATGAAAACAAGCCACCATCTTGTTTTCCATCTATGGAAAACTTAGAGAGGGAGGAGATATCTCCTATAACACACGGCTAGTGGGATCGGTGGTATAGCAAAGTAAGTATATATGTAGTATCGGTATATTTTCTAAACTATTAACAATCTTACTATTAAAGAGGAGTCTTTCTTTTGAAGGGTTTCTTGTAGGTGCATGAAGTAAGATTTGGACGACTGGTTGGTAACTCATGACAGTGTTTTAGAGATAAGAATAAACTTATTTTTTATTGAGACAAGGGGAAGATTTAAGATTTATTTCTACTCAGGGTTTGGGAGGAACAGAGGCTACGGGAGATAGAGCTTAGATAGAGAGTGGCTTGAACTAAATTGGCTATAAGAAGGCTTAAGTGGATGTTAAGAAAAGTTAAGCATTTGAACTTGTTGGCATTATTAGAAAAGATACAGCTTTCATAATAATTAATGACATCAGTAAAATATACCCAAATCATAAAACCTTTATATAAGGTCATTGAAAAGGCTGAATCATGTATGTTGGCCAAACTGGTAAGAAACAAGGCAGTGTATTTTGAAGCGAGCACTTGGAGTTTAAAGCACCCAGAAGGATGAAAAGCCACTGGGCATTTGTTGAAATCTTGGGGATATCTGTGATCTTCCTCAAGCTATGATGCTGGGTTTCATAAAGAAGTTGGATATGATTTCTAAGATATTGAGTGAGAGTGAGGCCACAGTTTACAAATATATTATAAAAAAAAATATTATAGATGTACAGAAATCTGATTACTGGGAAGGTTTATTTTAAAATCATTAATTCTGCAGCAACACAGAGACTTGCTAAAGATAAGGAAGTGTGATCCCCAGTGCCTGGCAGGGCAGAAATAAAAAAAGCAATAGCAAATGAGGCCAAATCATAATTTCCTTTTCAATTGTCAGGTAAACTGACCCTAGATTCATCTTTGGCATTCACCCTAAACTCACCACCTGTGTAAACACAATATCACAGTGCAGGAGTCAGGAGTACATGAGTGTCATATTGCGTCACCGATTTATTTCTGGGGCAATATAGTTCTAATCATTACCCATGACCTTCATGACTTTGCTGACTATGCCTTTTTAAATTATGCATTTCTGAATTATTCAAAATTTTATCGGTCTTTTCCAATCTGACTCTTCTAGGAACCAATACCACTCTTTCCATAGCATCTATAGAAATTATTGGAATTATCTCAGAAACTAACATATATACATGCTATTTCCAGGTTAAGAGCTAACATATGTACATGGCTGTTATGGATTGAATTGTATCCCCTGAAGTATATGTATACTCTGAAGTCCTAACCTCTGTATCTGTGACCTTGTTTGAAAAAGCAGTGTCATTCTTTGAAGATGTTATCAGTTAAGTTATACAGAGCAGGTTGAGTCCTAGTCCTATTCTCATCTGCGTGCTGTCTTATAAAAGCAGAGAGTAGATACAGAACAGAAACGCACACGGGGAAGACAGGTCTATGACGACGAAAGCAGATGCATCTACAAGCAGGGAAGGAACATGAAGGATTGTCGGCAGCCATCAGAAGCCAGGAGACAGGTGTGGAACTGCTGCTTGCTCAAAGCAATCAGGAGGAATAACACAGCTGATACCTTGATGTGGACTTCTGGTCTACAGAGCTGTGAGAAAATCAATTTCTGTTCTTTAAGCCCACCCACTTCTTGGTATTTTGTTACGACAGCCCTAGGTAACTAAGACAATGACATTCCTCAATAACTAACAGACTATTTTTTGACAGTTTCAGTAGATAAAACCAAACCCACTGCCGTCGAGTCGATTCCGACTCATAGCGACCCCATAGGACAGAGTAGAACTGCCCCTTAGAGTTTCTAAGGAGCGCCTGGCAGATTCGAACTGCCAACCTCTTGGTTAGCAGCCGTAGCACTTAACCACTACGCCACCAGGGTTTCCGTTTCAGTAGATAATCATGCCGAATTCAAGACGTTTTCTAAGGAAATAAAAATATAAAGGAAGAAACTGCCTAGCAATGTCATGGTGGATTAACTTCCTTTTGGAAAACACGTTATGTATCCTTTAATTTATCATGGTTAAGGGAGCAGACACTTTGAATGCCTGGCTCTTGTCTTAGTTTTGATTTGTAACACCAAAGAAGATTTATTGAATTCTCTGTATCCATTATTCACTTTACTGATGTCATTTTTCAAAGGAGATTCCTGCCTATAGGAAGAAGAGACTTAAATCCAGACACATTTAAACCACGTGAAATAAACACCATTTATCATTAAATGCTTTTTCTTGGGAAATATTTCTTATATTGATCCATACCTGCTGTATCTCTTGAATTTGCTTGGAGTGTAATTCTCTTGTATGAACAAATAACGCCATTAATGACATATACTTCCTGTGGTTCTATAGAGTTTTTTTTTTTTTTTTTTGATCTGACCATCTCAGTTCATAAGGCCAGTCCCTATCTGGACACAAGAGTGACAAATATTACTAGCCATTTGTAAACCTAAACTCACTCAACTTTAGCCTTTGCCTATAAGCCTCTTTACAGGAGATTACTTTAAAAAAAAAAAAAAAAACTTTAGGGGTTCCTTTATTCTTAGCTGTTGTAACATTACCGAATGCAACACCATGCAAACTTTGTTGGTCTATGTGGAAGGTAACTTAGAAAGTAAGGTTTTAAATATGACAATATATTAAAAGTTTGTTTTATCTCTGTCCAGAAAATGGTCAGACCCTGTTCCTGTCTTCATCTTTGAAAGTGCATGTTCACCTCATGACAGAACTAAGCATAAATATTCTAAAATTTCATGTAAGGAAGAGATTTCTCACTGTTTATTGTTATAGATACTGTCACAAAATTCTAAATCTCCATTTTGCTATTCTTGTTCCATATACCACCCCCTGACAAGACATACACACAGACTACAATATATAGGAAAAGAGATGAACATTTTTCATAAAAGCCATCTGAAGCACTTTGTCTTCCACAGCCATGCTGAGACCCACCAGATGAACTTAAACAAATGTGTATTTAATATATTTCACCTCTTTCAGGACTTAGGGCTTGGAGCAACAGGTTAAAACTCAACACACCAATAAAATTGAGCACATGATTCATCCAGTTAAAGTTTTGTTTTTGTTTATATTTTTTTCTGCATAAAGTGATGGTACTAGCAGGAGGAGTTTTTAACCCTAGGAGCTGGTAGTTCTGATATCTCAAAAATCAGACATCTCAATTCTTCCAGAAAAAGCATATGCTATTCAAGAGATTTAAAGAAGCTGCTTCTATTTTTTTCTCATTTCTTAGTCCTCTTGGTGGAAAACATTAATAGATATAATTAGTTATAAAACAATTGGTTCAAATTTATCGTAATTGAACTATTAATTTCATAGTAATCTCAGAATTTTAAAATTGACACTCATCAGAAGCATCACTAATTTGAACACCTTATTTACAAAGTTCAGAAGAACTTCATGACTTAAAGTAATGCAGTGAGCTAAGAGCAGCATCTTCTCTAAGATCCCATGTGCCTTTCGAGGCAGCATCTTGAGAACAGTATCACCACCAGGATATTAATTTTGATACAGTCAAGACACAGAACATTTTCATCACTACAAGATCCTCTCACGTTAACATTTGATGTAGTTACATTTTTTTTTTTATATTAGCCACTCTGTAGGTTTATGGTGATAATCTCATTTTCATTTTTTAGTTTTAAGTTGCATTTCCTAGTGGGTAATGATGTTGAACGCCTTTTCATGTGCTTAGTGCCTACAACAAGGAACTTTGGTTTACCTCTGCTGTGTGCATAGGTGAAGGTTCTGAAGCACAGGTCAGATGCTGAGCATTACTGAGAAGCATTCTCTTGTGCATTGAGATGTTACCCAGTGAAGAGGAATAGCTTTTACATGAAAAGAGATAAACGCATTCTTGAAATTGCTGCCCCCAAAATGATAAAACACAATGGCATTTGAAAATGTTAATTAAAACACCTGTGTTCAGACCATTGCTCCAGAACTACAGTGAAGTATTACTGTGGAAAGCCAAGGTGATAACAAAAGAAATGCAACTCTTCAACCAGAAGACCCAAAGCACACATTTTGTTGTTATCCCTAAATTGTCTCCAAATTTAATTCCTTATGGAGTATGGCTTTTTCCAAATAACCATACGATTTTCCCTCTGGTTTAATAATAATTCATCATTTGTACACTGAGTAGTAGATTTATAATTTGCATTTAAATCTAATTTTCATGGATGCAAATGCCTGGAAGTCATCTTTGATACCTCCATCTCTCTCAACCTTTGTAATCCCCCAAATCATCAAATTCTGCTACTTCTGCTTCCTACATAAGACTTAGGTTTCTCTCCATTACCACTCCACTGCCTATGCCTAGGCCACAATTATTCCTCACCTGAAAGGCTGGATAAACACTGTCTAGAATGGTTTTCAGGCTATGGCTACAAAACACAGTTTCTCCCCGATTTCTAATTAGAAAGAAAGTCATTAAATAGGGCACCAGTCACCAATATTGATTGGTTCATCCTTCTAATCGGGGTCTGAACACACCAGATGCTCCCAGAGCATTAGCATGTGGAAAGTAGCTTTTATTACTTACAATAAGCAGACAGCACACCAGAACAAATGCCGGTCCATTTTTTAGCATCCCCCCAACTTGAGAAGGCTATCTGAGAGAAATGACAACTCTTCCACACACCCTTCTCTTTGTGCCATAGGTGATGGACTTAACAAAGAGGACCTACCTTCTGCCCTGAAACCCTGGTGGCGTAGTGGTTAAGTGCTACAGCTGCTAACCAAAGGGTTGGCAGTTTGAATCCACTCTATGGGGCAGTTTTACTCTGTCATATATGGCTGCTATGAGTCAGAATCCACTCGATGGCACTGGGTTTGGTTTTTTTTTTTTTGGGACCTTCTACTAATCTCCCTCCTCCCCACCCCAGGTCACAGTCTCCAGGTAGATGGGCTAAAAGCTTTTGCCACAAGTCCTGTCAATTAGCATCATAGCTAAGAGGACAAAGAGGGCCTTCTCCCACCCAGTTTTATACCCCAAAGCCTACATGACTAATTGTACCTTTTTAACCCTGCTAACAAACATCAGGTCTCAGTGGGGGGCAGTGCTTTGTTCCGAGGCCTATTGTATCGTGCTCTACTCTGCCCCACCCCTCCCAGTTCTTGAGGAGGGAGGTGATTAGCCCTGAATTGTATCTTTTTAACCCTTATAACAAGCATCAGGCCTCAGTGGGGGCAGTGTTTGTTCTGAGGCTTAAGGATCCCAGCAGAGGGAGGCATGGGAAAAACCACAGCTGTAACAGGTGTGACCCCACTTACCAATGTGCCCTATGTTCATTTTGGTTGTGCTTTCTTTATAAAGAAGTACATCTGTGTAGTAATGTCCTAGGATTGCCAAAGGAAAAAAAGTTACCACAAATTTGGAGGCTTAAAAGTACAGAAACTTATTCTCTCAGAGTTCCGAAGACCAGAATTCTGAAACCAATCTTTCAGCAAGGCTGTTCTCTTTCTGAAGGTTTTATGAGAGAATACTTACTTCTTTCAGCTCCTGGTAGCTCCGTTCTTTGGCTTGTGGCAGCATAACTCCAATCTCTGCCTCCGTCTGCACATGGACTTCTCCTCTGTTTCTCTTGTCCCTTCTTTTTTCTTGTCAAGACACTTTTCAGTGGATTTAAGTTCCACTGTTTTTTTTTTTGTAACCTAGGATAATATTATCTTGAGATCCTTAATTATATCTGAAAAAGCTCTTTTTTCAAATAAGGCCACATACACTGGTTCTGGAGACATATCTTTGTGGGGGAATCACCATTCAACCTACTTGTCTTGGAGGATTTTATCTTAAGAATAAATAGATACTCAGGTTTGTCATGCATAAACTTTATTTAGTTTATTGCAAGGTAGTCATGGCAAGGCACGTAAGTAAGATCTCAAGACATTCATTTAACATTGAAAAATCAGAATTAGCAATTACAATGCTAATTTAAATGTTAGTATCAAATCTTTAGACTTCAGGATTTTACCTTTAAAGAGTAGTCTTGGGGAGGAGACTTGACCACCACTCTAATTCAGAGGAGGTCCCCCATAGCTAGAGTCTAAGGTTAGCTGTGGTGAGCACTGTCTCAGCAGGCTTCTCGATCTTCAGACAGAGTCAGAGAGACATTGCTTCTGTCTTCTTCTCTCAAAATGTGCAGAACTTCATAGGTTTATATACCCTGTGTGCTGTCATGTTCAACTATATTTGGTATATTTTATTGCCAATTAAATAATTGTATGATACATTTATATTTTGTCCACTTGTATTATGTTTTATTGCCAATTAGGGTATTGTTATATGACATATTTGTATCCTTGCTTACTACATGTTTCAAGACCAAGTTAATTAATTAAAATTATGGGAATTGTTTAGTGATACTTATGTTTTGTTAATTTACAGATATACGATTAATGTTACATTCCATTATGACAGAGTGCAGGTGAACAGCCCAATTTTAGAAAGTTGTTTACAACCTACTTCACATATTTCAATAATATTATTTTCAAGATTAGAACAACTTTCTAATGACTTATGGTTAATGGTTAAAAGAATATTATAGTAACATGTTTCTAAGTTCAGAAATATAATAGTTTCTTATACTTATGTGTTTTAAGAACATTGCATAATCAAATGTGATTTGAGGGCACACAGAAAGCACACATAACACCACTACAATCTGTGAATGCTTTCACTGGAGTGAGCATTTTGTTTTGTATGAGAGGCTAAAATCTAAAGCACTTGGGTTGTGGAAGGCTGCAGACTACAGCTAGAGGCCTAACTCCACTTTGAGTCTTGACATAAGTTCAGACTCCTTTTTAAGTTATAAATTACCTTCCTCGAGCTTGCTGACCATTCATCAAACAAACAATGTGGCTATGCTTAGACAAGTCCAGGTAAGCTCAGGGTAGGGGGACAGCTTGCCCTCAGGAAAAATGTGCTTGAAAGTAGATTAACTAGTATGCAGAAAGGTGCTTACACAAGAAACTTGCCTGGGCATGACCTTAATGATTTACCGAAAATAGACAATTAGATGAATTTACATATTTTTTACTGTTAGTTCCTAATATTTTAATACTTAAAGCTGTGTGGCCCCTGACTTGGGGAGCACTGTGTTGAGAGCCTCTCAACTCTGTGTTTCCTAATTTGTGAATTGTTTTCTCCCATAATAAACCTCTTTGCTTTTAATTGCAAGCAGAATCTGAATTTTTCTGCTCGTTCACATTTTGGTGTCAGAAGTGGGATTCAAAGGCACCTTGCCTCTAGCAACCCCAGAGGACTGCAAAGACAGAATATTGGCACACTTGCTTCAGCCCTTTGAGCCCAGTCCATCTCCCTGGAGCTTTGGGGGAGTCATCTGGAGGTAAGCCCTCTCGAATAGGAACTCCGCATTTGCACTGAGGCTGTTTGAAATTTATTAGCAATTTCTATTTTTCTCTTTTTCTTTCATTTCAGTATCTACACATCCAGCTAGGTTAAGTCTGAGGATTTTCAGACATGGAAGAGTCTCAGAACTAGAGTTTATATTCAAAGAGTTTATATTCAAAGCTAGACTCTCTAGATTTTTAGAAGTAGCAGTATTCATAACCAGAATCTGAGTCTCCAAGCTAAGTGGAAGTATTCAGAACTAGAAGCTGAGTTTTCAAGCTAGCATCTGAATCTACAGAATTAGTGTGTGGCTACTGACGCTAATCACTTTTATTTTTTAAGTGCACAAAGATCCTTTCATGCTCCTTTCAACCTCTAGAGCAAGTTTTAACAAAAATCGCATGTGTGCTATCCTAGTTAAAAATAGGAATTTCTCACTCAACAGATCATGCAGGACCTACTGCAGGCACTCCAGTTTCAGGAATTCCCAATTACAATATTGATTTTTCATCCTTTGTCCACAAATTTAAAGGAAATGCTTTGGGAGTTCTTACCCAAAAGCATGGTGAACACACATTATAGTATCCAATTTGAGTCTGTGGCTAGAGAATATCCCCCTTGTATCAGAGCTGTGACCACCACAGCCAAATTAGTAAAAGTTACAGTGAATATTGTATTAGGAAGTCTTTTAGATGTCTATGTTCCTCATGCCATGTCTACCATTCTTAACTCCCAGCCTGTTCCTATATCTTTAAGTCCCATTGGGACCTGCATCCTTTTAATTAGACTACAAAAATTGTAGGGGTTACTAATCAAGAACAAATTTCCCACCTATTTTAATTAGTATAATGAAGCTTTTTAAAAGATACCAAGATGATAAAAAAAAAAAAAATCATCAGTAGCTACTTTAAAGTATTTTCCAATTCAGGGAACTTGTATATTTAAGATCTAAAATAAGAGTTTAGTTCTCTAGCAGACAGAATAAATTAAATTCAAAAAGAGGGAAACCAAATGCATCAACCTTAGAGCTTAACATCTTTGATAAATGGGCCTGGATCTCCCCCATTGGGATGCTGATTTGGGGTTCATATTCAAAAACACTGTAAGCTAAATATACTAGAAATTGGAATTTCAGTGATCATTCAGTTTCCATCTGCTTTGTCTTTTTTCTTCCACCTTGAGAAAATGAGTTCCTCCTTTGCATCATCTTTACTTTCCTTTTTGGAGAACTTTTTTTGGTATTCAGGTTTGTCAGAGGGTCTGAGAGCCCTCCATCTGAGGCCATAACAAGTATTCTTCTGTCAAATTGGGTCAGTCTTACAAAAGAATACTGTATGTATTCAAAACAAAACAAAACAAAAAACTGGGTTGTTAATGTTATGTGGTATTGTATAAGCCTGGGCTTTGAGCTGGTCTCACAGTCAGTTGAATTTACATAGTTTTTCTCTCATTCTGTTTAGAGTGCTTCTTGCCTAGACAGTGGTGTCAGGGTCCTTGTCTTGTATCAGGTTGGAGGCCATGGTTAGCAGCTACTGTTTTTCATGAGACTCTCAAGTTTTTTTGTTTGTTGTTGTTTTTTTCTCCGCTTCAAGAAAAACTGCTTTTTGCTTCTGTCTTATAATTTGGACTTTTAGTAGATACTTTGAGAAACTTTAATATCATATGATCTATTTGAGAAGTGCATTGATAAAAGGACATGTTTATTTTGACTGGTATAGCAAGGCCTTAAAAAAGGACAAATCATTCTAAAATTGATTTTCTAAAGGGTCCTGTAAAGCATGGAAAAGTTAGGGCTATGAAAAAGTAATACCTCCTATCTGCGGAAGCTATTATTAAATTGTTGTTGTTGTTGCTGTTAAGTGTTGTTCGATCTGACTCATAGCAAACCCTACGTGCAATGGAATGAAACACTGCCCGGTCCTGTGCCATCTTCACAATCACTGTTATGCTTGAACCTATTGTTCAAGCCACTGTGTCAATCCATCTCATTGAAGGTCTTTTTTTTTTTTTTTTTGCTGACCCTCTAACTTACCAATCACGATGTCCTTCTCCAGGGACTGATCCCTCCTGATAACATGTCCAAAATATGTGAGACGTAGTCTCCCCATCCTTGCTTCTAAGGAGCATTCTGACTGTACTTGTCCCAAGACAGATTTGTTCTTTCTTTTGGTGGTCCACGGCATGTTCAATATTCTTCGCCAACACCATAATTCAAAGGCATCAATTCTTCTTCAGTCTTTCTTATTCATTGCTCAGCTTTCACATACATATGAGGAGATTGAAAACACCAAGGCTTAAGTCAGTTATACCTTAGTCCTTAAAGTGACATCTTTGCTTTTTAACCCTTTCAAGAGATCTTTCATAGTACATTTGCCCAATTCAATGCATTGTTTGATTTCTTGACTGCTGCTTCCATGGCTGTTGATTGTGGATCCAAGTAAAATGAAATCTTTGACAACTTCAATCTTTTCTCCAATTATCATGAGGCTGCTTATTGGTCCAGATGTGAGGATTTTTGGTTTCTTTACTTTAATGTGTAATCTATACTGAAAGCTGTAGTCTTTGATCTTCATCAGGAAGTGCTTCCAGTGACTTCACTTTCAGCAAGCAAGGTTGTGTCATCTGCATAACATCTGCATTAACAGGCTGTTAATGAGTCTTCCTCCAATCCTGATGCCCGATTCTTCTTCATATAGTCCAGCTTCTCAGATTAATTGCTCAGCATACAGGTTGAATAAGTATGCTGAAAGAATACAACCCTGACACACACCTTTCTTGACTTTAAACCATGCAGTATTCCCTTGTTCTGTTAGAAAACTGCCTCCTGGTCTATGTATAAGTTTCTCATGAGCACAATTAAGTGTTCTGGAATTCCCGTTCTTCACAATGCTATCTATAATTTGTTATGATCCATACAGTCTAATGCCTTTGCATAGTCAATAAAACACAGGTAAACATCTTTCTGGAATTTTCTGCTTTAAGCCAGGATCCATCTGCATCAGCAATGATATCCCTGGCTCTACATCCTCTTCCGAATCCAGCTTCAATTTCTGACAGTTCCCTGTTGATATACTGCTGCAACCTTTTTTTTTTTTTAATTATATTCAGCAAAACTTTACTTGCATGTGATGTTAGTGATATTGTTTGATAAGTTTTGCATTTCATTGGATCATCTTTCTTTGGAATGGGCACAAATATGGATTGCTTCCAGTCAGGTAGCCAGGAAGTTGTCTTCCAAGTGTTTTGGTGTAGACAAGCGAGTGCCTCCAGTGTTGCACCTGTTTGTTAAAACATCTCAGTTGGTATTCCATCAATTCCTGGGCCCTTGTTTTTCACTAATGCTTTCAGCGCAACTTAGACTTATTCCTTTAATACCATTGGTTCTTGATCATATGCTATCTTCCTGAAGTGGTTGAACATTGGCCAATTCTGTTTGGTACAGTGACTCTGTGTATTCCTTCCATCTTCCCTAGATGCTTCCTGCATTGTTCAATAACTTGCCCATAGAATCTTTCAATATTTCAACTCAAGGCTCAAATTTTCCTTCAGTTTTTTCAGCTTGAGAAATGCTGACTGTGTTCTTCCCTTTTGGTTTTCTAACTTCAGGTCTTTGAACATTTCATAATAAATACTTTGTCTTCTTGAGCTGTGCTTTGAAATATTCTGTTCAGTGATTATAGGTCACTGAGAACAATGTTTAAGCTATTTAAAGAAGATTTTAAAGGTTACCAAAAAAAAAAAAAATGATTTCCAGAAATCTAGTGTATAAGCTGATGGGTTTCATAAACTGTGACTGATCTGGGATTGCATAGAACAAAAATTAACTACGTAGACCTGAGCTGACTATAGAACTACTATGTGCTTTATATAGAAATATTGCTCATGTTTCAATGTCCAATTTTCTGAACATAAGAAACCATTTTTCTCCTTTCTCCTGAACTATCTAACTGATAGATTTGTTGTTTCTACCTACCGATTTAGACTGGTTATTGTTCTCAGCTTCCACACATTTTGTGGTGAGGATATAATTGATTTTACTACCACATATTACCTAATAGAAATGAGGCAATAAAATAATAGATAATAGACATTGAAAACATAATGTCTTTTCTAGAGTGTTCTTTAATCTAAACAACATTTATATAAGGTAGTTACTATTAGAAACACTTGGGGTCACGAGTCAGAATCAACTTGATGACAACTGACAACAACAACATAATAAACTGAATTTTATAGAAAAGTTAAGGACAGAGAAATTAAGTAACATCTTCATAAGTTCAATGAATAATTAATTGGTGAAAATCTTATTTCTTTGTTAAGTTAGACATTCTAACATTGGGATGGTTGCAATACCTATCTTATTTAGGTTTAAACTCTGCTTTTTCATGGTCCCAGCCCCTCCTTTCCGAAAAAGCAGAATGGGCCTGGGTTGATTCCGTAAAGCAGAAGCGGTGGATTTGGACCTTTATAGTGGCTAAGGGGTGCCCTGGTGGCAGTGTTTCAGAGCTCAGTTACAAACCAAAAGGCCAGCAGTTCTAATCCACCAGCTGCTCCTAGAAGCCCTACGGAGCAGTTCTACTGTGTCCTATAGGGTTGCTATGAATTGAAACCCACTCCATGGCAACAGGTTTTTAGTGGTTAAGGGGTGTGGCTAGGGAAAAGGTCCTACAGGAAGGAAGATTTAAATTTCTCACTTGTGCCAAAGGAGAAAGCTAACTCCTGGGACTTCTTATCAGCCTGTCCAGATGTGCGGCCAAATGTGAAATGGAAAGTCATTCTTTAAAAGAGGCCAATGACCAAGCGTCAACAATGAGGTCAGACTCTTTATTACACCTGCTGAATCCTAAACCTTGCCTAGAGCACCATGAAGGTGTAATGAATTGAATTGTGTCCCCCTAAAAATATGATATACATTGGAATCCTAACCCATATACCTGTGGAAAGGAACACTGGTGGTGCAATGGTTAAGCACTTGGCTGCTAACCGAAAGGTTGGTAATTCAAACCCACCACCATCTCCATGGGAGAAAAGACCTGGCAATCTGTTCCCATAAATATTTCAGCCTAAAAAGCCCTACAGGACAGTTCTACTCTGTCCTGTGGGGTCACTATGAGTCAGAATCAACTGAGTGGCACACAGCAACAACAATATCTGTAGATGTAATACCTTTTGGGAAAAAGGTTTTTTTTTTAATACGTTAATTAAGGCATATCTGTATAGACTGTGTCTTAAACCAAAGGATTTTTGAGATCTAAAAGGAGAAGATTAAATACAGAGAAAGGCAAGCAAATACAAATGGGGTAAACATAGATGCTAAGTGGAGATAGCCAAGGAACCAAGGAACGCTGGGTTTATAGAAGCTGAGACAAGTATCTTCCCCTAGAGCCAACACAGAAAGCCTTCCCCTTTAACTGATGATGACCTGAATTCAGACTTCTAGTCTCCTGAACTGTGAGAAAATAAATTTCCGTACTTTAAAACCGTCTACTTGTATTTTTTTTCTGTTACAGCACTAGGAAGCTAAGATAGAAAGCCTTATAGTTAATTGTTCAGTAACTGTCAGAGAAACAAATAATAACAACGGAAGAAAAGGGGGAGGAGGGCTTTATCAATTGAAAACCAAACCCATTGCTGTTGAGTTGATTCTGACTCATAAGGACCCCAAGGACAGAGTAGAACTGCCCAATAGAGTTTCCCAGGAATGCCCGGTAGATTTGAACAGCAAACCTTTTGGTTAGCAGCCGTAGCACTTGGTTGGATGGCAAGATGCACAGATTGATGAGAAGACAGGTAGTAAATGAAGTTTATCTTTTTCATTTGTTCTTTCATCTATGTCCATTCACTGAAACATTTTTACATACCTACACAATATTTTTGAGAATTAATTCCTTGGAGACACAAATCTATTGAACATGACAGATAAACACTACAGATTAATTCCCACCATCAGAGATCACCTGGTCATTTTTCCCACTAAAAGTACGATCTTAGGCCTGAATTGATATCTCTTTCCCATCTTTCCCTCTCTTCAAATACTTTTTTTTAAAAAATGATTTTAACAATTCTCTTTCTCATGTGTACATTTACAACATTACTATTTTTCTTAGCCTAATTCACTATAATTTTTTACTTACTAAATAATTACATGAATTGTAACTATTTAGTAATTATGGTTATTATTTAGTATTACAATTTAATGAATGGTATTTCATTAAAACTCCTTTTAATTCTACGTATTACAGTTTAAAATTTTCTTATTCTTTGAGACATAAGGGCACTAATTTGGTAATACAGACTATGTAAAATCACATTCTTGATTCAACTCTGAGTAAAGAAAACACATAAATTAACAAAATATGGGTAGTTTATCATATGCAGAATGTATCTGTGTCTATAGTGTGCTGGTCATTCAGATGCTTAACACTGTACTTGTTTAGGGGTAAAAATGGTGTATAATCTAATAAGTGTGAAATCAACAAATATATACAAACTATATTGAAGCAGTAGAAAAACATTCAAATAAGAACATATTCTTCTGATTGTATGTATTTCCAATCTATAAACATTTAGCGCTTTATAGAATCAAGGCTATAGCTTAGGGGCTGTGTCTGCCCATTGCAAAGAACTAATATGTTTTCTCCAAAAGTATGGACTCCATGGTGCATCATCAGCAATTTTTTTTTTTTTTTAATTTGGATAGTAATTTTTTTTAGTGGCAATGTGCAGAAAAGCTCAATTTAATTTTGGTTTCTTAGGTTAACTTTTGACTCAACGGCACTGGGTGTTTGTCGAGTTAGGTTGACTTTGCCATGCTCCTAGCATCTGTCATTACCATTATTATATTTCCAAACTGCACTTGTATTTTAAAATTGAAAATGTCCAATAACATCAACTGATTGCAAGAAATGAAGTAGAAAGAAAAGGAGAAAGAAAGTAGGAAATGGCAATTTAAAGCTAGTTTTTAATACGGAAGTGCAGAGCTTGTAGTGTTTTCGAGGAAGTGTGGAGAGAAATTTAAGTATCTATTTTTTTAGTTAAATTGGAACAAGTTACTTCCCCTCTTTTTTCCTTAGTTTCCTCTCTGAAGCTTATTACATATATACTATATTATTTTTCCCCCACGTGTCTGTCAGTTTGTTGCACTGTGGGGGCTTGCATGTTGCTGTGATGCTGGAAGCTATGCCACCTGTATTCAGATACCAGCAGAGTCACCCATGGAGATCAACTGAGCTTCCAGACTAAAACAGACTAGGAAGAAGGACCCGGCAGTCTACTTCTGAAAAGCATTAGCCAGTGAAAACCTTATGAATAGCAGTGGAACATTGTCTGATACAGTGCTGGAAGATAAGCCTCCCAGGTTGGAAGGCACTCAAAAGACGACTGGGGAAGAGCTGCCTCCTCAAAGTAGAGTTGACCTTAACGACGTGGATGGAGTCAAGCTTTCGGGACCTTCATTTGCTGATGTGGCACGACTCAAAATGAGAAGAAACAGCTGCAAACATCCATTAATAATCGGAACCTGGAATGTACGAAGTACGAATCTAGGAAAATTGGAAATCGTCAAAAATGAAATGGAATGCATAAAATCGATATCCTAGGCATTAGTGAGCTGAAATGGACTGGTATTGGCCATTTTGAATCAGACGATTACATAGTCTACTATGCTGGGAATGACAACTCGAAGAGGAATGGTGTTGCATTCATCGTCAAAAAGAATGTTTCAAGATCTACCCTGAAGTATAACGCTGTCAGTGATAGGGTAATATCCTTACGCCTACAAGGAAGACCAGTTAATACGAATATTATTCAAATTTATGGCCCAACCACTAGAGCCAAGGATGAAGAAATAGACGATTTTTATCAGCTGCTGCACTCTGAAATTGATCGAATGTGCAATCAAGATGCATTGATAATTACTGTTGATTGGAATGAGAAACTTGGAAACAAAGAAGAAGGCTCAGTAGTTGGAAAACATGGCCTTGGTGATAGAAATAATGCCAAAGATCGAATGATAGACTTTTGCAAGACCAACGACTTCTTCATTGCAAATACATTCTTTCATCAACACAAACGGTGACTATACACATGGACCTCACCAGATGGAACACGCAGAAATCAAATTCACTACATCTGTGGAAAGAGACAATGGGAAAGCTCAATATCATCAGTCAGAACAAGGCCAGGGGTCGACTATGGAACAGACCATCAATTGCTCATATGCAAGTTCAAGCTGAAACTGAAGAAAATCAGAGCAAGTCCACGAGAGCCAAAATATGACCTTGAGTATATCCCACCTAAATTTAGAGACCACCTCAAGAATACATTTGACTCATTGAACACTAGTGACTGAAGACCAGATGAGTTGTGGAATGACATCAAGGACATCATCCATGAAGAAAGAAGAGGTCACTGAAAAGACAGGAAAGAAAGAAAAGACCAAGGTGGATGTCAGAGGAGACTCTGAAATTTGCTCTTGAGCGTCAAGCAGCTAAAGCGAAAGGAAGAATTCATGAAGTAAAAGAACCGAACAGAATATTTCAAAGGGCCTCTAGAAAAGACAAAATAAAGTATTATAATGACACGTGCAAAGAACTGGAGATGGAAAACCAAGAGCGAAGAACACCCTCAGCTTTTCTCAAGCTGAAAGAACTGAAGAAAAAATTCAAGCCTTGAGTTGCAATAGTGAAGGATTCCATGGGGAAAATATTAAACAATTCAGGAAGCACCAAAAGAAGATGGAAAGAATACACAGAGTCATTATACCAAAAAGAATTAGTCGATATTCAACCATTTCAAAAGGTGGCATATGATCAAGAACCTATGGTACTGAAGGAAGAAGTCCAAGCTGTTCTGAAGGCATTGGCAAAAAACAAGGCTCCACGAATTGATGGAATATCAATTGAGATGTTTCAACAAACAGATGTAGCGCTGGAGGTGCTCACTCGTCTATGCCAAGAAACATGGAAGGCAGCTTCCTGGCCACCTGACTGGAAGAGATCCATATTTATGCCTATTCCCAAGAAAGGTGATCCAACCAAATGTGGAAATTCTAGAACAATATCATTAATATCACACGCAAGCAAAATTCTGCTGAAGATCATTCAAAAAGGAATGCAACAGTATACCAACAGAGAAATGTCAGAAATCCAGGCCGGTTTCAGAAGAGGACGTGGAACCAGGGATATCATTGCTGATGTCAGATGGATCCTGGCTGAAAGCAGAGAATACCAGAAGGATGTTTACCTGTGTTTTATTGATTATGCAAAGGCATTTGACTGTGTGGATAATAATAAACTATGGACAACACTGTGAAGAATGGGACTTCCAGAACACTTAATTGTGCTCATGAGGAACCTTTACATAGATCAAGAGGCAGTTGTTCAGACAGAACAAGGGGACACCCGTTGGTTTAAAGTCAGGAAAGGTGTGCATCAGAGTTGTATTCTTTCACCATACCTATTTAATCTTTTTTTTTTTTTTTTTTAATCTGTATGCTGAACAAATAACACGAGAAGCTGGACTATATGAAGAAAAACGAGGTATCAAGATTGGAGGAAGACTCATTAACAACCTGTGTTGTGCAGATGACACAACCTTGCTTGCTGAAAGTGAAGAGGACTTGAAGCACTTACTAATGAAGATCAAAGACCACAGCCTTCAGTATGGATTACACCTCAACATAAAGAAAACTAAAATCCTCACAACTGGACCAATGAGCAACATCATGATAAATGGAGAAAAGATTGAAGTTGTCAAGGATTTCATTGTACTTGGATCTACAATCAACAGCCATGGAAGCAGCAGTCAAGAAATCAAAAGACGCATTGCATTGGGCAAATCTGCTGCAAAGGACCTCTTCAAAGTGTTGAAGAGAAAAGATGTCACCCTGAAGACTAAGGTGCGCCTGACCCAAGCCATGGTATTTTCAATCACATCATAATGCATGTGAAAGCTGGACAATGAATACGGAAGACTGAAGAAGAGTTGATGCCTTTGAATTGTGGTGTTGGCGAAGAATATTGAATATACCATTTACTGCCAAAAGAACGAACAAATCTGTTTTAGAAGAAGTGCAACCAGAATGCTCCTTAGAAGCAAGGATGGCGAGACTGCATCTTACATACTTTGGACATGTTGTCAGGAGGGATCAGTTCCTGGAGAAGGACATTATGCTTGGCAGAGTACAGGGTCAGCGGAAAAGAGAAAGACCGTCAACGAGGTGGATTGACACAGTGGCTGCAACAATGAGCTCAAGCATAACAACGATTGTAAGGATGGCTCAGGACCGGGCAGTGTTTCGTTCTGTTGTGCATAGGTTCGCTATGAGTCGGAACCGTCTCGATGGCACCTAACAACAACAACGATATTATTTTTCAGAGTTTTGATATTCTGTTTATAGTCTGTTTTTTGAAAATCTAGTAGTACTGGGATACAAATTTAATTAAAAAATTAAGAAAAAAAATGAGCCTTTAGAATAAATGAGATCATGGTGTTTATTAGGACCATGATATATAAATATTTCTCATTAATGATGATTAGGTAGTCAATCTTATTTTGAACTTACTGTCTCAAATATTTACCAGGAAGGATTTTAGTAATAAAAATTTAATCTAATTACAGGATGGATAGCAGCATGAATCTTATATAGGGATCTGATTAGGTAGTGTGAGCTGATGGCCCTCAAAGATCCCTATTGCCTAAATAATTATTCAATGGAATTTAATGGTTTGTCAAAATGCCCAATTTTCACATCGTGATTTTGCGTTATCTGGAAAACAGACTCTTTGTGAGGAAGGCATGTGTATTTTCCATTGATTTAATCAATTATGTGTTTTTATATGAATAACACCTTTAGGAATGGAACATGGAATTACTTGCTATGGGGAAGAAGAGCGAAAGTGAAAGAGTTTAATATATGAGGTACAATTAACAGACAATTCTTTGGCTTTGGTGGTGGGAAACTGAATGAATCCTCAGCAAAGCCACAAGGCAGAATCTTGGGAGGGGAAGAAAACAGGAATGTTTAAGTTATCTTTTCACTAGCACGCATATGGATAAGGAATTTTGGAATACAAAGTCATTGTGATATAGTGCAAGGCAAATAACTTGTGTATCCATTTCCTGCATGACTTGTGTCATGTCTGCCTTTAGATTGCATACCAGATAGAGAGACTTCTCCTGGAGAAGCTTAGGAAGGACTATTGATCCGTAAAGCTGCTGTGATTTTCTCCTGTATCATGAGTCAATTTGACTTTGGCCCTTTAAGAACTGACCCAGGGAAACAGTTCATACTATGTGTAAAGAGAATACTTCAAAAGATTTTGAAATTCGTCCTTCACGAAGTTAGTAAGTATATTCTGTTTTGCTTATTTGAACCTTGTTGCCTCCCTTATACCAGTTGTCCAATTCCACTTCCTTTTGTCTAATGCACTACTATTATATTTCCAGGTCCATTTCTTACATGCATGATTGTATCCCCCTAGTAATGTTTGGGTACTGGGTTTAGTATTGTACCTCATTTACTCAAACATCAACAAATTTTATTGATTATCCTCTATGTAAAAGAAATTCTAAGCTAAAGGTCTTAAGTCATATGTCGAAATCCTGCGGTTGCAGTATAGCTACACAAAACCTATGTCTCTTTCCTACTATGTCATCTCTTGCCACCAATGCACCGGTTCCTGCGTTCCTACACTTAAGACAAAGACCATGTGTTTAGTGAAATTTTAGGGTATTTGATTGGCCACACGATGTTCTCCATGCCATGGTGAAGTAATGTGTGTGCACCAAACCTGACCTAGCGATTTTACTAGATTTTGCAAAACCTGAAATGAAAATAACTCCTACTGTTCCTGTCACCACTTGTAGTCCCGTCTCTATAAATGACAGGGTGGACTTCTGTGTATGTGTGTTGGGTGGGCAGTGGAAGTAAGATGGGCTGAGATTTACATTATCAGGAAAGGCAGAGCTAGCTGTTGCAACCTTCATTCTTAGTCCTGTGAGATCCTATCTCCCTCTTGTGAATTCTTGCTATTTGATGACCTTCAGGATTCACTCATGAACACTCATTACTGGAACACTTGAGATTTTAGGCCAATCTTTAATAATTAGAAAACATACATCCTTTGACTTTTATACTTATTGATTTTTTTTTTTTTTTTTAATTTTTATTAAGCTTCAAGTGAACATTTACCATTCCAATCAGTCTGTCACATGTAGGTTTACATACATCTTACTCCCTTCTCCCACTTGCTCTCCCCCTATTGAGTCAGCCCTTACAGTCTCTCGTTTCCTTGCCAATTTTACCTTCTTCCCTCTCTCTCTATCTTCCCATCCCCCCTCCAGTCAAGAGTTGCCAACACACTCTCCCGTGTCCACCTGATTTAATTAGCTCACTCTTCATCAGTATCTCTCTCCCCCCCACTGACCAGTCCTTTTCATGCCTGATGATTTGTCTTCGGGGTTGGTTCCTGTCCTGTGCCATCAGAAGTTCTGGGGAGCATTGTCTCTGGGATTCCTCTAGTCACAATCATACCATTAGGTGTGGTCTTTTAATGAGAATTTGGGGTCTGTATCCCATTGGTCTCCTGCTCCCTCAGGAGTTGTCTGTTGTGTTCCCTGACAGGGCAGACATCGATTGTGGCCGGGCACCAACTAGTTCTTCTGGTCTCAGGATATTGTAGGTCTCTGGTTCAAGTGGCCCTTTCTGTCTCTTGGGTTCTTAGTTGTCGTGTGACCTTGGTGTTCTTCCTTTGCCTTTGCTCCCGGTGGGTTGAGACCAATTAATGTATTTTAGATGGCTGCTTGTTGGCATTTAGGACCCCAGGTGCCACAATTCAAAGTGGGATGCAGAGTGTTTTCATAATAGAATTGTTTTGCCCGTTGATTTAGAAGTCCTCTCAAACCAAGTTCCCCAGACCCCAGCCCCTGCTTCGCTATCCTTTGAAGCTTTCATTTTATCTCGGAAACCTCTTTACTTTTAATCCTGTCCAATTAGGCTGACCTTCCTTGTTTTGAGTGTTGTCTTTCCCTTCACCCAAAGCAGTTCCCATCTACAGATTGATCAATAAAAAGCCCTCTCCCTCCCTCCCTCCCTCCCTCCCCCCTTTGTAACCACAAAAGTATGTGTTCTTTTCCGTTTTTTCTATTCCTCAAGATCTTATAATAGTGGTCTTATACAATATTTGTCCTTTTGCAACTGACTCATTTCGCTCAGCATAATGCCTTCCAGATTCCTCCATGTTATGAAATGTTTCAGAGATTCGTCACTGTTCTTTATCGATGCGTAGTATTCCATTGTGTGAATATACCACAATTTATTTACCCATTCGTCCGTTGATGGACATCTTGGTTGCTTCCAGCTTTTTGCTATTGTAAACAGAGCTGCAATAAACATGGGTGTGCATATATCTGTTTGTGTGAAGGGTCTTGTATTTTTAGGGTATATTCCGAGGAGTGGGATTTCTGGGTTGTATGGTAGTTCTATTTCTAACTGTTTAAGATAACGCCAGATGGATTTCCACAGTGGTTGTACCATTTTACAATCCCACCAGCAGTGTATGAGAGTTCCAGTCTCTCCGCAGCCTCTCCAACATTTATTATTTTGTGATTTTTGAATTAATGCCAGTCTAGTTGGTGTCAGATGGAATCTCATCGTAGTTTTAATTTGCATTTCTCTAATGACTAATGATCGAGAGCATTTTCTCATGTATCTGTTGGCTGCCTGAATATCTTCTTTAGTGAAATGTGTGTTCATATCCTTTGCCCACTTCTTGATTGGGTTGTTTGTCTTTTTGTGGTTGAGTTTTGACAGAATCATGTAGATTTTAGAGATCAGGCGCTGGTCTGAGATGTCATAGCTGAATATTCTTTCCCAGTCTGTAGGTGGTCTTTTTACTCTTTTGGTGAAGTCTTTAGATGAGCATAGGTGTTTGATTTTTAGGAGCTCCCAGTTATCGGGTTTCTCTTCATCATTTTTGGTAATGTTTTGTATTCTGTTTATGCCCTGTATTAGCGCTCCTAGGGTAGATCCTATTTTTTCTTCCAAGATTTTTATCGTTTTAGTCTTTATGTTTAGGTCTTTGATCCACTTGGAGTTAGTTTTTGTGCATGGTGTGAGGTATGGGTCCTGTTTCATTCTTTTGCAAATGGATATCCAGGTATGCCAGCACCATTTGTTAAAAAGACTATTATTTCCCCAATTGACTGACACTGGTCCTTTGTCAAATATCAGCTGCTCATACGTGGATGGATTTATATCTGGATTCTCAATTCTGTTCCATTGGTCTATGTGCCTGTTGTTGTACCAGTACCAGGCTGTTTTGACTACTGTAGCTATATAATAGGTTCTGAAATCAGGTAGGGTGAGGCCTCCCACTTTCTTCTTCTTTTTCAGTAATGTTTTGCTTATCCGGGGATTCTTTCCTTTCCATATGAAATTAGTGATTTGTTTCTCTATTCCCTTAAAGTATGACATTGGTATTTGGATTGGAAGTGCGTTGTATGTATAAATGGCTTTTGGTAGAATAGACATTTTTACTATGTTGAGTCTTCCTATCCATGAGCAGGGTATGTTTTTCCATTTAAGCGTGTCCTTTTGAATTTCTTGTAGCAGAGTTTTATAGTTTTCTTTGTATAGGTCTTTTACATCCTTGGTAAGATTTATTCCTAAGTATTTTATCTTCTTGGGGGCTACTGTGAATGGTATTGATTTGGTTATTTCCTCTTCGGTGTTCTTTTTGTTGATGTAGAGGAATCCAAGTGATTTTTGTATGTTTATTTTATATCCTGAGACTCTTCCAAACTCTTCTATTAGTTTCAGTAGTTTTCTGGAGGATTTCTTAGGGTTTTCTATGTATACGATCATGTCATCTGCAAATAGTGATAGCTTTACTTCCTCCTTACCAATCTGAATACCCTTTATTTCTTTGTCTAGCCTAATTGCCCTGGCTAGGACTTCAAGTACGATGTTGAATAAGAGCGGTGATAAAGGGCATCCTTGTCTGGTTCCCGTTCTCAAGGGAAATGCTTTCAGGTTCTCTCCATTTAGAGTGATATTGGCCGTTGGCTTTGCATATATGCCCTTTATTATGTTGAGGAATTTTCCTTCAATTCCTATTTTGGTGAGAGTTTTTATCATAAATGGGTGTTGGACTTTGTCAAATGCCTTTTCTGCATCAATTGATAAGATCATGTGGTTTTTGTCTTTTGTTTTATTTATGTGATGGATTACATTAATGGTTTTTCTGATATTAAACCAGCCTTGCATACCTGGTATAAATCCCACTTGATCAGGGTGAATTATTTTTTTGATGTGTTGTTGGATTCTATTGGCTAGAATTTTATTAAGGATTTTTGCATCTATGTTCATGAGGGATATAGGTCTAAAATTTTCTTTTTTTGTAATGTCTTTACCTGGTTTTGGTATCAGGGAGATGGTAGCTTCATAGAATGAGTTGGGTAGTATTCCGTCTTTTTCTATACTTTGAAATACCTTCAATAGTAATGGTGTTAAGTCTTCTCTGAAGGTTTGGTAGAACTCTGCAGTGAAGCCATCTGGGCCAGGACTTTTTTTTGTTGGGAGTTTTTTGATTACCATTTCAATCTCTTTTTTTGTTATGGGTCTATTTAGTTGTTCTACTTCTGTATGTGTTAGTTTAGGTAAGTAGTGTTGTTCCAAGAATTTATCCATTTCTTCTAGGTTGTCAAATTTGTTAGAGTACAATTTTATGTAGTAATCTGATATGATTCTTTTGATTTCATTTGGTTCTGTTGTGATGTGGTCCTTCTCGTTTCTTATTCGGGTTATTTGTTTCCTTTCCTGTTTTTCTTTAGTCAGTCTAGCCAATGGTTTATCAATTTTGTTAATTTTTTCAAAGAACCAGCTTTTGGCTTTGTTAATTCTTTCAATTGTTTTTCTGTTCTCTAATTCATTTAGTTCAGCTCTAATTTTTATTATTTGTTTTCTTCAGGTGCCTGATGGATTCTTTTGTTGCTCACTTTCTATTTGCTCAAGTTGTCGGGACAGTTCTCTGATTTTGGCTCTTTCTTCTTTTTGTATGTGTGCATTTATCGATATAAATTGGCCTCTGAGCACTGCTTTTGCTGTGTCCCAGAGGTTTTGATAGGAAGTATTTTCATTCTCGTTGCTTTCTAAGAATTTCCTTATTCCCTCCTTGATGTCTTCTATAACCCAGTCTTTTTTCAGGAGGGTATTGTTCATTTTCCAAGTATTTGATTTCTTTTCCCTAGTTTTTCTGTTATTGATTTCTAGCTTCATTGCCTTGTGGTCTGAGAAGATGCTTTGTAATATTTCGATGTTTTCGATTCTGCAAAGATTTATTTTATGCCCTAATATGTGGTCTATTCTAGAGAATGTTCCATGTGCGCTAGAAAAAAAAGTATATTTTGCAGCAGTTGGGTGGAGAGTTCTGTATAAGTCAATGAGGTCAAGTTGGTTGATTGTTGTAAGTAGGTCTTCCGTGTCTCTATTGAGCTTCTTACTGGATGTCCTGTCCTTCTCCGAAAGTGGTGTGTTGAAGTCTCCTACTATATATGTGGAGGTGTCTATCTCACTTTTCAATTCTGTTAAAATTTGATTTATGTATCTTGCAGCCCTGTCATTAGGTGCGTAAATATTTAATATGGTTATGTCTTCCTGATCAATTGTCCCTTTTATCATTATATAGTGTCCTTCTTTATCCTTTGTGGCGGATTTAAGTCTAAAGTCTATTTTGTGAGAAATTAATATTGCTACTCCTCTTCTTTTTTGCTTATTGTTTGCTTGATATATTTTTTTCCATCCTTTGAGTTTTAGTTTGTTTGTGTCTCTAAGTCTAAGTTGTGTCTCTTGTAGGCAGCATATAGATGGATCGTGTTTTTTTATCCAGTCCGTGACTCTCTGTCTCTTTATTGGTGCATTTAGTCCATTTACATTCAGGGTAATTATAGATAAGTAAGTTTTTAGTGCTGTCATTTTGATGCCTTTTTACGTGTGTTGTTGGCCATTTCATTTTTCCACATGCTTTTTTGTGCTGAGACGTTTTTCTTAGTAGCTTGTGAGATCCTCATTTTCATAATGTTTAACTTTGTGTTTATTGAGTCGTTACGTTTTTCTTGGCTTTTTTCTTGAGTTATGGAATTGATATTCCTTTTTGTGGTTACCTTTTTATTTACCCCTATTTTTCTAAGTAAAAACCTAACTTGTATCCTTCTATTTCGCCTTGTATCACTCTCCATCTGGCAGTTCAATGCCTCCTATATTTAGTCCCTCTTTTTGATTATTTTGATCGTTTAGCTATTGATTTCCATGATTTCCTGTTGTGTGTATTATTTTGTTTATTTATTTATTTTTTAGAATTAGTCTTAATTTGTTTGTTTTTGTGCTTTCCCTGTTTGAGTTGCGTTGATATCAGGACGTTCTGTTTTGTGACCTTGTATTGTGCTGGTACCTGATATTTTTGGTCATCAGGCCAAACAATCTCCTTTAGCATTTCTTGCAGTCTTGGTTTAGTTTTTGCAAATTCTCTAAACTTGTGTTTATCTGTAAATATCTTAATTTCTCCTTCATATTTCAGAGAGAGTTTTGCTGGATATATGATCCTTGGTTGGCAGTTTTTCTCGTTTAGTGCTCTGTATATGTCGTCCCATTCCCTTCTTGCCTGCATGGTTTCTGCTGAGTAGTCTGAACTTATTCTTATTGATTCTCCCTTGAAGGAAACCTTTCTTTTCTCCCTGGCTGCTTTTAAAATTTTCTGTTTGTCTTTGGTTTTGGCAAGTTTGATGATGATATGTCTTGGTGTTTTTCTTTTTGGATCAATCTTAAATGGGGTTGGATGAGCATCTTGGATAGATATCCTTTCTTCTTTCATGATGTCAGGGAAGTTTTGTGTCAGGAGTTCTTCAACTATTTTCTCTGTGTTTTCTGTCCCCCCTCCCTGATCTGGGACTCCAATCACTCGCAAGTTATCCTTCTTGATAGAGTCCCACATGATTCTTAGGGTTTCTTCATTTTTTTTAATTCTTTTATCTGATTTTTTTCCAGCTATGTTGGTGTTGTTTCCCTGGTCGTCCAGAAGTCCCAGTCTACATTCTAATTGCTCGAGTCTGCTCCTCTGACTTTCTATTGCGTTGTCAAATTCTGTAATTTTATTGTTAATCTTTTGAATTTCTACATGCTGTCTCTCTATGGATTCTTGCAACTTGTTAATTTTTCCACTATGTTCTTGAATAATCTTTTTGAGTTCTTCAACAGTTTTATCAGTGTGGTCCTTGGCTTTTTCTGCATTTATCCTAATTTCATTTGTGATATCTTTAAGCATTCTGTAAATTAGTTTTTTATATTCTGTATCTGATAATTCCAGGATTGTATCTTCATTTGGGAAAGATTTTGATTCTTTTGTTTGGGGGGTTGGAGAAGCTGTCATGGTCTGTTTCTTTATGTGGTTTGATATGGACTGCTGTCTCCGAGCCATCACTGGGAAACTAGATTTTCCAAGTAGTCAGCTAAAAAAAAATGCAGTCAGATCCCTATCTGAATTCTCTCTCTGGCTCCGGGTATTCGGATGTTAATGGGGTCGCCTGGGGAGGGTGGGGGAGGGATCTGAGAGCTAGGAGTGTAGCACCACAGAATATAGAGCTGAACACCACGTTCACGCTCCGCCCCCGTTCGCCAAAATCCGGGCTGGACGGGTCCCTGGCTAGGACACTGCTTTCCTTGGTCGGAAACCAGTCCCTTCCTCCTGGGGACTTCCTCCGGTCCGCGGCACCGCTCGTGGGCACTGGGTGGGCATTTCCCGCACGAACGGGTGGGCCCGCCCCCAGGGTCTATTCAGGCGATTATAATTAGATCCCGCGGTCACGCCCCGCCTGTGCGCGCGCCCAAATCCCAGCGGGATGACTTCCGGATTGAGACGCTGCTTTCCCTGTTCGGGAACCAGTCACTTCCTCCCCGGGACTTCTCCTTCCGGAGCGCCACACCTCTCGCGCGAACTGGGTTGGCGTCACCTGCACGGCCAGGTGGGCCCGCCCCCTGGGTCAATTCAGGGCAATAAAAATGGACTCCGTGCTCACGCCCCGCCCGCGCGCGCCCAAGCCCCAGCAGGGCGGCACTCTGTCTGAGACGCTACTTTCTGTGCTTCGGGACCAATCAGTTCCTCCGCACGGCCAGGTGGGCCCGCCCCCTGGGTCAATTCAGGGCAATAAAAATGGACTCCGCGCTCACGGCCCGCTTGTGCGCGCGCCCAAGCCCCAGCAGGGCGGCACTCTGGGACGCTACTTTCTGCGCTTTGGGACCAATCAGTTCCTCCCGGGGACTTCTCCTTCCAGTGTGCCACACCTCTCGCGCAAACTGGGAGGGCGTCACTCGCACGACCAGGTGGTCCCGCCCTCTGGGTCAATTCAGGGTAATAAAAATGGACCCCGCGCTCATGCCCCGCCCGCGCGCGCGCGCGCGCGTGCCCAGATCGCAGCGGAATGGCTCCCCGTCTGGGATGCTGCTTTCCCTGTTTTGAGACCAGACACCTCCGGGGATTTCTCCCTCTGGTGTGCCGTGCCACACGCGAGGACTGGGTGCGCGTCCTCCCGCACGAACGCGTGGGCCCCGCCCTGGGGTCACTCCAGGGAAACACAGCTGACCCCCCCCCCGCGCGCGCCCCGTCAGCTTCTCGCCTAACTCCCGGCGGACGGCACGGCACCCCAGCTGGGACGCTGTTCTCCCCCCTCTCAGATCAGTCACTGCCTCCCGGGTGTTTCTCCCTCCGGCTGCGCCCCTACGCCGCCCGCGCCAACCTGCTAGGCTTCCTCCCGGGATGGGTTCGGGGGGGAAGGGGTGGGCCCCCTTTCTGTGCCGTCTGCCCCCCTGGGCTCTGCCCCAGATCGAGCTCCGAAGGTCCCCTGCCTGGTGCGCTGGCTCCTAGTTCTGAAAACAGTCGCTGTCTGCCCGTATTTGTTCGTCCTCCGTCTCTAAGTCTGTGCTTGTTGTTCAGAGTTCATAGATTGTTATGTATGTGATCGATTCCCTTGTTTTTCCGAGTCTTTGTTGCAAGAGGGATCCGCGGGAGCGTCCACCTAGTCCGCCATCTTGGCCCCCCTCTTATTGATTTTTTTAGAGTCAATGTTTTTACATTTTTGTTCTGAAAGCATTTACTTTTTAAATAAGAGATATCTAACTAATATACTAATGTAATGCCATTTCCAGATATGAAAGGTTTGGCCTCCACCAGATTTATGCTGATTACATTTTAATACCTAACTTCTGTATTATAGTTCGTATTAAAATTAATACTAATGTGTATCTCATAATATGAACTATTTTAAAACTAATTTTCCATAATCCATTCCAGTTTACAAACCACATGCTCATCTTCCTGCTGACGTTTATCTACTCTGCTTGTAAAAGCTGCATACACTGAGTGTTGCCTTATCTTATAGGCAAGTAATCAATATGAATTAGGGCTGAGACAATATTAGGAATGGATTTGTGGATTTTCTATCCCCATTTTCTTTTTTTTTTATTGTGCTTTAAGTGAAAGTTTACAAATCAAGTCTGTCTCTCATATGTAAATTTATATACACCTTGCTATATACTCCTAGTTGCTCTCCCCCTAACGAGACAGCATGCTCCTTCTCTCCACCCTGTATTCCCTGTTTCCTTCTAGCCAGCACCTGTCCCCCTCTGCCTTCTCATCTTGCCTCCAGACAGGAGCTGCCCACATAGTCCCATGTGTCTACTTGAGCCAAGAAGCTCACTCCTCACCAGTATAATCTTTTGTTTTATAGTCCAGGCTAATCCCTGTCTGAAGAGTTGGCTTTGGGAATGGTTACAGTCTTGGACTAACAGAAGGTCTGGAGACCATGATCTCTGGGGTCATTCTAGTCTCAGTCAGACCATTAAGTCTGGTCTTTTTATGAGAATTTGAGATATGCATCCCACTGTTCTGCTCCATCAGGGATTCTCTCTTGTGTTCCCTGTCAGGGCAGTTGTCAGTTGTAGCTGGGCACCACCTAGTTCTTCTGGTCTCAGATTGATCTAGCATCTGATTTAGGTAGCCTTTTCTGTTTCTTGGGCTCATAATTACCTTGTGTCTTTGTTCTTCATTTTCCTTTGCTCCAGGTGGCTTGAGACCAATTGATGAATCTTAGATGGCCACTTGCTAGACACCACTCACCAATGTGGGATGCAGAATGTTTTCTTAATAGATTTTATTGCACCAATTGACCTAGATGTCCCCTGAAACCACGGTCCCTGGGCCCCTGCGCCTGCTACTCTGGCCTTCGAAGCATTTGGCTGCATTCAGGAAATTTCTTTGCTTTTGGTTTAGCCCAGTTATGCTCACCTCTCCTGTATTTCGTGTTGTCTTTCCCTTCACCTAAAACAGTTGTCTCCTATCTAATTAGTGAATATCCCTCTCCCTCCCTCCCTCTCCACCCTCATAACCATCAAATAATATTTTCTTCTGTGTTAAAACTATTTCCTGAGTTCTTATAATAGTTGTCTCATACAATATTTGTCCTTTTGTAATATTCTCTTCTCTGTTTAAACTATTTCTCCAGTTCTTATAGTAGCAGTCTTATACAATATTTGTCCTTTTGCAGCTGACTAATTTCACTCAGCACAATGCTTTCCAGATTCCTCCATGTTATGTTTCATGGATTGTTCTTTATGGTTACATATTATTTCATTGTGTGAATATACCATAATTTATGTATACATTCATCCGTTGATGGGCACCTTGGTTGCTTCCATCCTTTTGCTACTATAAACAGTGCTGCAGTGAACATGGGTGAGCATACATCTGTTTGTGTGAGGGCTCTTGTTTCTCTAGAATATATTCCAAGGAGTAGGATTGCTAGATCATATGATAGTTCTGTTTCTAGCTTTTTAAGGAAGTGCCAAGTCTATTTCCAAAGTGGGTGTACAATTTTACATTCCCACCAGCAGTGTAGAAGTGTTCCAGTCTCTCCAAAACCTATCCAACATTTATTATTTTGTGCTTTTTGGATTAATGCCAGCCTTGTTGAAGTGAGATGGTATCTCATTGTAGTTTTGATTTGCACTTCTCTAATGGCTTATGACCATGAGCGTTTCCTCGTGTAAATGTTAGCTACCTGAATGTCTTCTTTGGTGAAGTGTCTGTTCATATCCTCTGCCCATTTTTTAATTGGGTTATTTGTCTTCTTGTTGCTGAGTTTTTGCAGTACCATGTAGATTTTAGAGATCAGATGCTGATCAGAAATGTCAGAGGTAAAAATTTTTTCCCAGTCTGTAGGTAGTCTTTTCACTGTTTTGGATGAAGTCTTTGGAAGAGCATAAGAGTTTGATTTTTAGGAGCTCCCAGTTATCTAGTTTCTTTTCTGGTATTTGTGTATTGTTAGTAATGTTTTGTATACTGTTTATGCCATGTATTAGGGCTCTTAGCATTGTCCCTATCTTTTCTTCCATGATCTTTATCATTTTAGATTTTATAATTATGTCTTTGATCCATTTTGAGTTAGTTTTTGTGTATGGAGTGAGGTATGGGTCTTGTTTCATTTTTTTTGCAGATGGATACCCAATTATACCACCACCATTTGTTAAAGAGACTATCTTTTCCCTGTTTAACTGACTTTGGGCCTTTGTCAAATATCTGCTGTGCAACTGTGGATGGATTTATGTCTGGATTCTCAATTCTGTTCCATTGGTCTATGTATCTGTTATTGTACAAGTACCAGGCTGTTTTGACTACTGTGGCGGTATAATAGGTTCTAAAATCAGGTAGAGTAAGACTTCCCACTTTGTTCTTCTTTTTCACTAATGCATTCTTTATCTGGGGCCTCTTTCCCTTACATATGAAGTTGGTGATTTGTTTCTCCATCTCATAAAAAAATGTCGTTGGAATGTAGATCAGAATTGCATTGTATGTATAGATTGCTTTAGATAGAATAAACATTTTTACAATGTTGAGTCTTCCTATCCATGAACAAGGTATATTTTTCCACTCATGTAGGTCTCTTTTGTTTCTTGCAGTAGTGTCTTTTATGTATCCGGTAAGATTTATTCCTAAATATCTTATCTTCTTGGGGACTACTGTAAATGGTATTGATTTGGTGATTGCCTCTTCAACGTTCTCATTGTTGGTGTAGAGGAATCCGACTGATTTTTGTATGTTTATCATGTGTCCTGGTACTCTGCTAAGCTCATTTATTTGTTTCAGTAGTTTTCTTGAGGATTCTTTAGGGTTTTCTGTGTATAAGATCATGTCATCTGCAAATAGAGATACTTTTACTTCTTCCTTATCAGTTTGGATGCCCTTTATTTCTTTATCTAGCCTAATTGCTCTGGTTAGGACCTCCAGCACACTGTTGAATAAGAGTGGTGATAAACGGCATCCTAGTCTGGTTCCCAATCTCAAGAGGAATGCTTTCAGACTCTCTCCATTTAGGATGATGTTGGCTGTTGGCTTTGTAGAAAAGCCCTTTATTATGTTGGGGAATTTTCCTTCTATTTCTATCTTTCTAAGAGTTTTTATCCTGAATGGGTGTTGGAATTTGTCAAATGCCTTTTCTGCATCAGTTGATAAGATCATGCTGTTCTTGTCTTTTGTTTTATTTATATGATGCATTACATTGATTGTTTTTCTAATGTTGAACCACCCCTGCATACTTAGTATGAATCCCACTTGGTCATGATGAATTACTTTTTTGATATGTTGTTGAATTTTATTAGCTAGAATTTTGTTGAGGATTTTTGCATTTAAGTTCATGAGGGATATAGGTCTATAATTTCCTTTTTCTGTGGTGTCTTTTCCTGATTTTGGTTATCAGGGATATCCTGGCTTCATAGAATGGGTTTGGGAGTACTCCGGCCTTTTCTGTGCTCTGAAATACCTTTAGTAGTAGTGGTTTTAACTCTTTTCTGAAAGTTTGGTTGAATTCTCCAGTGAAGCTGCCAGGACCAGGGCTTTTTTTCGAGGAGTTTTTAAATTACCTTTTCAATCTCTTCTTTTGTTATGGGTTTATTTAGTTGTTCTACCTCATTTTCTGTTAGTTTAGGTAGGGTGTATGTTTTAGAAATTCATCCATTTCTTCTAGGTTTTCAAATTTGTGAGGGTATAATTGTTCATAGTAATCTAATTCTTTTAATTTCAGTTGGGTCTGTTGTGATATCGCCTATCTCATTTCTTACTTGGGTTATTTGCTTCCTCTCCTGTTTTTCTTTTGTCAGTTTGGCCAACGGTTTATCAATTTTGTTATTTTTTTCAAAGAACCAGCTTTTGCTTTTGTTAAGTCTTTCATTTGTTTTTCTGTTTTCTATTTCATTTAATTCTGCTCTAATTTTTATTATTTACTTTCTTCTGGTGCCTGAGGGTTTCTTTTGTTGCTCTCTTTCTATTTGTTCAATTCATAGGGATAATTCTTTGATTTTGGTCCTTTCTTCTTCTTGTATGTGTGCATTTATTGATATAAATTTAATATGTTTATATCTTCTTGATATATTGCCCCTTTAATCAGTATATACTGTCCTTCCTTATCCTTTATGGTGGATTTAACTTTAAAGCCTATTTTGCCAGAAATTAATATTGCTACTCCTGCTCTTTTCTGATTGTTGTTTGCTTGATATATTTTTTCCATCCTTTGAGTTTTAGTTTGTGTCTCTAAGTCTAAGGTGTGTCTCTTGTAGGCAACATATGGACGGATCTTGTTTTTTAACTGTTTTGCCACTTTCTGTCTCTTTATTGGTGCATTTAGTCCCTTTACATTCAGTGTAATTATGGATAGGTATGATTTGAGTGCTGTCATTTTGATGTCTTTTTTTGTGTGTTTTTGATAGTTTCTTTTTTCCACTTTTTTTTTTGCTGAGTAGTTTTTTTTTTTTTTAATATGTTGTCTTTTCCTCTTTTTCGTTGTTGATTTTGTTTTTGGTGAGTCTTTATGTTTTTCTTGTATTTTATTTTGCTGTGTAGGACTGTTAGTCTCCTTTGTGGTTACTTTAATATTTACCCCTATTTATCTATTTTTCTATGTTTAAACCAAACTTTTATTTCTTTATATCACCTTGACTTTCTCTCTAAATGAGAGCTCTATGACTACGTTTTTTAGTCCCTCTTTATTGATTTAATGATGTCATCTTTTACATAATGCCATCGCTGTTTTCTTGCTTCAAGTGGTTTATTTTTTTATTTTTTTATTTAGTTTTGTTATTTCCCTATCTGGGTTGATATCTCCTTGCTCTGTCCTGTGTTCTAGTCTTGGGGTGATATCTGATATTATTGATTTTCTAACCAGAAAGCTCCCTTTAGTATTTCTCGCAGTTTTGGTTTGGTTTTTGCAAAGTCACTAAACTTCTCTTTGTGTGAAAATGTTCTGTTTTCAGCTTCATATTTAAGAGAGAGTTTTGCTAGATACATGATTCTTGATTGGCAATTTTTTTCCTTCAATGATTTATATAAATGATTCCATTGCCTTCTTGCCTGCATGGTTTCTGCTGAGTAGTCATAAATTATTCTTATTGACTCTCCCTTGTAAGTGACTTTTCATTTATTCCTAGCTGCTCTTAAAATTCTCTTTATCTTTGGTTTTGGCAAGTTTGATTATAGTATGTCTTGTTGACTTTCTTTTCAGATCCACCTTATGTGGGGTTCAGTGAGCATCTTGGATAGATATGTTCTCATCTTTAATGATATCAGGGAAGTTTTCTGCCAAAAAATCTTCAATAGTTCTCTCTGTATTTTCTGTTCTCCCTCCCTGTTCTGGTACTCCAATCACTCATAGGTTTTTTTCTTGATAGCACCCCACACGATTCTTAGGGTTTCTTCATATTTTTAATCCTTTTACCAATTTTTCTTCAGATAAATTGGTGTTTTTTCTTCAATATCACTAATTCTGATTTCCATTTCCTCAACTCTTCTCCTCTGACTTTCTATTGAGTTGTCTAATTCTGAAATTTTATTGTTTATCTTCTGAATTTTTGATTGCTGTCTCTCTGTGGATTGTTGAAGCCTATTAAATTTTTCATCATGTTCTTGAATAACCTTCTTAATTTCCTCAACTGCTTTACCTGTATGTTCCTTGGCTTGTTACATGTTTTCCCTGATTTCCTTTCTGATCTTTTGAAGAGTTCTGTATATTAATCTTTTGTATACTACCTCTGGTAATTCCAGGATATCTCTTCATCCAGAAGATTCCTTGATTATTTGTTTTGAGAGCTTGTTGAAGTGATCATGGTCTGCTTCTTTATGTGACTTGATACTGACTATTGCTTCCAAGCCATCTGTAAGTTATTGTATTAATTTATTTTATGTTTGCTTTCTGTATACTAACTTCTTGCTTTTTTTGTTTTGATATGCTCAAATAGGCTGCTTAAGTGAGCTAGCTTCATTATTTGCATCTGTGAAGCTCTAACATCCTGTCACTAGATGGCTAGAGCTGTTACTATGTACATGAGCCTAGGAGTCTATTTACTTTTTTGCATGGATTCAGCTCAGATGTCCAGATAGTTGACCACTAAGTGTGTGGTGCAGGCTCTGTCCTACAGTCTTAGAGGGACAGGGGTGATTAGTGTAGGCACTAGTACCTTGTTGCAGCAGGGGGTCACATTCTGAACAAGGCAGGGGGCCGAGAACCATCCCCTGTCTGTGAGGGAAGCACATCCCTGTTCCCTGGGTTCGGCAGCCAGACTATGGGCACACAATGCTTTTGGTTCTAAGGACTGGAAGGCACCACTTATCCTTGGACCCGTGTCATGGGTGGCTAGGAGATGTGGGTGGAGCCACCAGTCCTCAGGTTCCTGATGTGGGTAGGTGAGGATGCTGTTCAATAGGCAAAGCGGTGTCAAACATCAAAAACCTGCCTCTCCACCACACAGCTAGAACAGTTGAAGTCAGATCTCAGGCACATAAACCATTGCAGTCTGCCAGCAAGGGCCTAAGTTCCTAAAATAGGCCTATACAGGTCCATGCAGGGGTGAAAGTATTTAAAATCCATGGATCATTTGTGCCTGGGCAGAAGCTGCTCCTGTGCTGAGTTCCCAGTTCAGGTGAGCTGACAGAGTATCTTGTCCCCTAAATGTTCATTTATTCCTTCTCCAAGGCCTGGAGAATGGCTCAGAGAGCGCAGCAGGACCTATCTCAGGCCCAAGGAAATCGACAACTTGGAGGCTGGGGGTGTATTAAAACAGATGAAAGTACTTAGCTTTTGCCAAAAGAGCTGTTCGTCTCTGATTCTGGAGGCGTGAGTAGACTGTGCAGCTTGTTGTCCCTCTCTGGGGAAACCGTGTCCCAAACACTACTGCCAGCCCCACTGCAGTCTCACCAGGGGATCGTGCCTGATTGGTGCTGATTCCCTCCAAGTTAGGTCTGACAACTCCTCACCACTTCTTAACTGTCCCTCCCCCTGCCGCTCAGTCCAAGTTCCTCATTTTGCCTTTGATGTTCAGGGCTCCTAAGAAGTGCTTAGTTTTTGTTTTCCTTTTGAATTCTATATAAACAAACTACTCATAAGATGCAGGGAACTGACTTGCCAACTCTATCAGAAAATGGGAAGAGAGGTAGGGCCAAGATGGCGGGGTAGTCTGACTAAAACTAAGCATTTCTTCCAGTTCTATTTAACATAGGAATGCAAGGGAGTGGAAGGAAAAGAGTGCTGGGGACGAATGCTTAAGATGGAAAAGTAAACCACCATTCAGAAAATGAGTGGTTTAGAAGATAATAAGCTCTTAGGAAATTATTTTTGCTCCTTGAATCTTGCTTTTTGAATAATCACCTTGTGTTGCAAGTATAGATTATTCAACTATGAAAGAGCAAAATAAAATAAAATGATGTGCGGGATTTTGGGTCAATATACTATTCTGCCCTGTAACCCAGCCTCATTTATAAAGACTAAATTTCATTGACACTATCCAGATATTTTTTGAGGTAATCTTACTACAAGATGTACTTCCAGGTTATCATTACCCTGTGTGTTGTAGCAAACCGAGAGCTGATTATATTGCATATCAAAAAAAAACAAACCTGTTGCCATTGAGTTGATCCCAACTCATAGTGACCCTATAGGACAGGGTGGAACTGCCCCATAGAGTTTCCAAGGAGCACGCAGTGGATTCAAACTGCTGACCTTTTGGTTATCAGCTGTAGCAATTAACCACTACGCCACCAGGGTTTGCATTGTATTGCATAGGGTGGTGATAGTTCCTGTTAGAGTTTTATAATAGAATGTGTTGTTTTGTGCTTTAAATGAAGCATTTACTTGATCTGATGAGAGTTTATGAAGCATCAGTTGAGGCAACACTACATACAACCTATGTTTTGTAAATAGGAAATTAACAAATAACATGCTTAGGACTTCTGGGTGACTTTTAATTGAGAGATAAAATGAGCTTACATTTTGTGTTCAGAAGTTCGAGGATAGGTGAATATCATTTAGAAAAATCATCTCAAAATCTAATATTTTCACAGATATGGAATTATATCAGTGAGAAGATACTAAGGTCAACCAGTATTACAGAAGATGAAATTCTACTTTCCCATACAGATCCTTTTAAACTTAAACTGATACTATTGCCAATAGATGCCTTCTCTGCAAAGGGCAACAGATGATTACTTAATATGTGGACAAATCACAGAAAGCCTAGATTTCAGGCAACAAATTTAAATGTATTAGAAAAAAGTAACAGTTTGTTATAAAATGCTAGGATTTCATAAAATACGTAATGCTAAAAAGTGAATAAATTCAGGAACATTTAATCCAGAACTAAAATTCAGTAGAGGGAAAAGATTTATTGTAGATTCACAAAGTATATTCTCAAACATCCAAACAATATTTCAACACCTACTATGTGCAAGCCACCTTCTTAGTTGATAGAGGTTAGAAAAAGAAGAAAAAGGCCCAACACCTATACACTTCAAGGTAGTTTCATTTTGGAGATTAAAAACATAAGTATATGAAAAGCTAAATATTAGTAAAAGATCATCATAAGGTACTAAAAGGCAGTTAAAGTTGCCTGGAATTATAAAAGAATAGCTCAGATTCTCATTTACAAGGTAAAGCAAAGTATTACGCTAAAGAAAAACTGTTTTGGCATCTACATTAGAAGAGAAAAATGGGCATTTTAGGTAATCTCATCAGATATCCAACATTTTGTGTCTACATTACTACTACTGACGTACTGACAGCTATTCCTTAGCCAGCTTAGGTGTTTCATTCTGGTTTTTTTTTTTTTTTTGGGGGGGGGGTTGTTCTTGTGACTATTCCCAGATTTTAAATGCAAGACAATTTTACAACAGCATTTCACCGTTCTGCATTATAGGACATTCATCTTCTTTGATAATTTATTCTTTTATTTATATTTGTATTTCAGCAATTAAACTAAGTCTTCTGGTAAATGAAATAATTTTATTTAAATTGTCATCTAGCAAGTAATACATTTTCATGAGTATTATTAAGAATGCCCTTGCCTGTCCTCCCCACCACCAAAACATAACTGTAAAGGAAAAAAAGAAATAGGAAATTCAGAGACACAGCATTCAGCTTTCTCCTGAAAACCAGTCTGCAGCTGGGAGTTTTAAATGCCAGATAAGAATACCACAGAGAATGAAGCCAACACACAAAAGAAAAAGATCTAAAACAAAGTGCAAAGTTGGTGTGTAAAATGACAGAAAGCAAAGTTATAAACCAGACTGAGGCAAAGGTCGGAACTTCATTTCTTCATTTTCGGCTTGCTGAAAAGTCTAGAGCTTTAGTCTCCCAAGGAGAAGAATTTGAATGAAAAGCTATTCAACAAGGAATGCCAGGGACTGTATCCTGAGGCACAGCGGTGTCTTGGGATTGCTGTGTGTCACAGTGAACAATTGTTTTGAAACACAATAAATATCTTAACCACTTTCACTCTAAATGATTTTTAGGTTCCCAAGATATTGTCTAGTCCTAGGTGATTTCAAATTTCAACTTTGCTCAGAAGATGTTTTGTTATGAAGTACCAAGCTCATAATTTCTTTGCTAAAACTTTTTTCCATTGGACTTCATTTGCTTGAAAGCCTGCAGCCTTTGGTAGATATTCTTGGTAATTAGAACGGCCCTAGAACTCAAGTTGTGGTCCCTAGTTTAATCAGAGCCCCTTGTAAATGACTCCATAAATCTGAAAGTGTCATTGCCAATGACAGTAGCAACATAAGCAAGTGGGGGCAAATTAGCAAAACCTTTAAAATCCAGAAAAGCTAGCTGTGTAGGGCTGAACTGGTAAAATAAATATGCCCCTTCCTTTCAAAGCAGAAACCCTGGTGGTATAGTGGTTAAGTGCTATGGCTGCCAACCAAAAGGTTGGCAAATCCATCAGATGCTCCTTGGAAACTCTATAGGGCAGTTCTACTCTGTCCTATAGGGTCACTATGAGACGGAATCGGTTTGACAGCAATGGGTTTGGTTTTGGTTTCAAAGCGGCAGTGCCCTCAGAATGACAGAACTATTACCACAGACATGTCTAGCTCTTTCAACTTACTCCAGGCTCTAGAAAGCCTTTCTGAATTACCCCTTCCATCAGTCATGAAATTTGTCTGTATTCTTCCCAAATTTGGTGAAAAAGAAAATATCGAGTCTCTAAATATTGGGAGCATCCAAAGAAATGGCTTGTTTTAAGAAGCCGATTTTTGAAAAATAAAATTATCTATCTCAGGCTTTGTTTCTTACTTTGACTTTAGAGTTTCGCCTCTTACATTCTGAAGCCACAGCTCTGAGCTTGGTCCTCCATACCTTTAGAAACAAATGTAAAACACTTTCTACCTTTAGGAAAAGGGATATACAATTACCAATATTTCTGCCACATTGAATTTTATCAGTAACAATAATCAACAATAAATATTTTTCCAAAAAGATCTTTTGAGCATGTGTGTGTGCGTGTATGTGTGTGTGTGCATGTGTTTTGTTTTGCTTTGAAAACAAGGGCCGTCATGATAAAGTAGCCATCTATCAAGCCAATGTGGTCATTTTGCCTTTACACAATAGTAGACATTTGGGGGCAAATGTTAATATGTTGACAAATAAATTTAGGTTTTATTTTTTCTTCTTTATTATTTTCCATCTTAGTCAATTATTGTTCATACTATGATTCATACTCTCTAGAATTTTTCTAATTTGTGAGATTAAAAAAAAGAAAAAACAGCTCATTTCAAAAAACAAAGCAAATGTTGTCCAGTTTGAGCTCTTTCTTAACCAGATGATTCCCAAAAGGAATAACATTGCAACCCAGTATTTACAATTGTTTTAGAGTTACTGTTCTTAGTGATTCAGAATGAATGTAAATAATATACTTCAAGTTCAAATTTAAGATGACTTCTGTGGATTGGCAAATTCAAGTCCTTCAGTCACCTTAATGTGATCAGATTTCCTTGGCTTACCCTTGTGTGAAATAAAAATTTTCTAAAAGTCTGATAGTTATTAATTGTTGTTTTTCCATGAGCGTCCCTCATTTGAAAACAATTCATCTTTTGATGTCAAGCCTGCCTCATCTGTTCACAAGTATGAATAAAAGATAAATGCCTTCAGTTAATTCATTCTTTATTTCCATAATGTTTCCCCTCTATTATTTTGTCACTTCCTTTCAAGTCTCTTGTTTGATTTGTCTGTATGGAAGCTGTGTTTATAATCCATTCTATTCAGCTGTTTTCTTGTGCAGAGTGCTTTGTATGAAGAGCAGTTTATGAGTGTAGCATCAGTCACCTTGGCCTAAAATAAATGTTTTATTGAACATGGTTTCAGCATTCATAATCCAATTCAGAAAATAGTACTTTTGAGATGAGACGTGTTAGGAGAATTTAACCTCTATAGTCCTTGTTTTGTTTGGTTTTCTTTCTTTTTCCAGTTCTTTAATTATAAAAGTCAGGTAGAGGGATTTTTGTTTTTTCGTTTTCCAGTTTAAGAAAATATCAGAGTCTTTTTTTGTTTTTTAAATGGGGAGAGAGAGAATAACATTTAGAAATCATAATTAGGGTGTGTCTTTTCAGAATAACTATTGTATTTGATACCTTTCTGCATTTAAAGCTGAAGTTAAAATACACATTTTTTTAACCTATAATTCATGTCTTTTTCTCTACCAATCTTCCAAATGAAGTTTTCATGAAGACATCTGTCATGAATCAAATTGTGTCCCCCCAAACATATGTGTCAACTTGGTTAGGCCATGACTCCCAGTATTCTGTGGTTGTCCTCCATTTTGTGATTGTAATTTTATGTTAAGAGGATGAGGGTGGGATTGTAACATCACTCTTACTCAGGTCACCTCCCTGATCCAAGGTAAAGGGAGTTTCCCCGGGGTGTGGACGGCACCACCTTTTATCCCTCAAGAGATAAAAGGAAAGGGAAGCAAACAGACAGTTGGGGACCTCATAACACCAAGAATGCAGCACCAGGAGCAGAGCGCATCCTTTGGACACAGGATCTCTGTACCTGAGAAGCTTCTCGACCAGGGAAGATTGAGGACAAGGATCCTCCTCCAGAGCCAACAGAGAGAGAAAGACTTCCCCTGGAGCCAATGCCCTGAATTTGGACTTGTAACCTACTAGACTGTGAAAGAATAAATTTCTCTTTGTTAAAGCCATCCACTTGTGGTATTTCTGTTATGGCAGTGCTAGATGACTAAGTCAGCATCAAATCAAAATGTTTCAAATAACCTCAGAAAACCTTTCTAAACTTCTTGATGATGAATGATAATGCTACTGTTAGTTTTGCTTTGAATTCTTAGCTTTATAAGAAACATTGCAGGGCACTGGTTCCCGGAGACCCTTTAAACTCTGCACTGAAGTTACTTCTGAGGTCCACCCTTCAGCCAAAGATTAGACAGGCCCATAAAACAAACAATAATACATCTAGTTCAGCCAAACTAAATGGGCACACCAGCCCAGGGGCAAGGACGGGAAGGCAGAAGGGGGCAGGAAAGCTGGACATATGGAAATGGGGAACCCAAGGTTGAGAAGGGGAGAGTGTTGACATGTTGGGGGATTGACATCCAATGTCACAAAACAATATGTGTACTAATTGTTTAGTGAGGAACTAATTTGCTCAGTAAGCCTTCATCTAAAGCACAATTAAAACAAAAAAAAACTGCAGGCACAACTTCAGTTTGTAAAATCTCTCAGTGTCAGCCACAATCCTGCTAATCGTGAAAAGGGGAAGACAAACTTTTCATAATATTTTCCCATGAGGCACCTCTTTTTCAATATTTTATAGATGGTCTATTATATAACTGTGTTTACCTTATACACATTCTCATCCCTTTGGTAAAAATTACTATTACTGAATTCTGCTATATATTCTATCATAAGAAACACCCTATTTTACTTATGTTTTGGTGGCTTTATAAACTTTTTTTTTTTTTTTTTCCTTTTACAGGAGAGAAAATATTTTTAGTTGTTGTTGTTGTTAGGTGCCATTGAGTTGGTTCCGACCCATAGTTACCCTAGGCACAACAGAACCAAACACTGGCTGGTCCTGTGCTGTCCTCATGATTGTTGCTATGCCTAAGCCCATTGTTGCAGCCACTGTGTCAATCCATCTTGCTGAGAGTCTTTCTCTTCTTTGCTGACTCTCCACTTTACCAAGCATGATGCCCCTCTCCAGGAACTGGTCCCTCTGATAACATGTTCAAACTCTGTCAGACAAAGCCTTCTAAGGAGCAGTTCTAAAGTTACAACTAGAATGTGAAAACAATATATCCTCGTATGGGACAAGTTAATCTCAAGTGAAATTAAAATGTTTTCAGAATGAACCGAAATTTGTAGATGATTTTAGACTTTAAAGCATCACACATACACACACACATTTGGTATAGTACTATTAGTATACTATTTTTCCATCTAGTTTTTATTTTAATCAACATTATACAGGCATATAATCCCAAATGTCAAATGATTCTATAAGGGTTCTTGATAAAGCTACAATGCCGTACATTTCCTTTCTCTAGAACCGTTCCCTTTCTCCACAGGCAATCATTTTCAATTCTTTTAGCTGACTGTTTTGATATGTCTTCAGATCTTTAAACAATATAGTTAATATTTTTGTTACTTGATTTTTAATTTGACATTTTCTATTGATTTTTTGTTATGGAAGATTTAGATTTAGCAACCCCCACCCCTCCACACATACTTACAAGCACTAATCATCTAAATACATTTATACCATAATTTTGATCAATATGCAGATTTATCATATGTCCAAATAAAAGATAGAAATGAGTCATGTAGTATTCTGCAATTGCTTTTCATTTCCTTTGTAACGTTTTTTCTCTGGGCAATAACATTTTCATTTCATTAGTTTTTTATGTCCGTATCACAATCTCCACAATCAATGCACATTGAAGCAGCAGTCAAGAAATCAAAAGACACTTTGCATTGGGCAAATCTGCTGCAAAAGACCTCTTTAAAGTGTTAAAAAGAAAAGATGTCAATTTAAAGACTAAGTTGCGCTTGACCCAAGCGGTGGTGTTTTCAATTGCCTCATACGCACGCTAAAGCTGGACACCGAATAAGAAAGACTGAAAAAGAATTGATGACTTTGAATTACGGTGTTGGTGAAAAATATTGAATATACCATGGACTGCCAAAAGAATGAACAAAGCTTTCTTGGAAGAAGTACAGCCAGAATGCTTCTTAGAAAGAAGGATGGCGAGACTACGTCTCACATACTTTGGACATGTTATCAGGAGGGATCAGTCATGCTTGGTTAAGGACACCCTACTTGGTAAAGTAGGAGGTCAGCAAAGAAGAGGAAGATCCTCAAAGAGATGGATTGATACAGTGGCTGCAACAATGGGCTAAAGCATAACAACAATGATGAAGGTGGTGCAGGACCAGGCAATGTTTTGTCTGTTGTACATAGGGTCACTACGAGTTGGAACTGACTCAACAGCACCACACAACAATCACAATTTTAATTCACAACTCTGAATTAAAGAGTAAAGTTTGTAAAGCTCCTTCATAGTATGCACTGATAGACTAGAAAATATTTTATTTTTATCTGTTTGAAGAACCTTCCCCTGGAGCTATCTGATGAATTGAATCTCAACTCTTTGCTTCCTAGTCTTCGTGCAGATTTGTCATATAGGGCTATATTTTCAATATTATTTTTGGAATTCTTTTTTTCTGTCAACTATTTGTGTCACCTGTTTCCTGAAGGAATGTACGTTATTAATTTGAGAACTTCCTTCATTTCTAAGGTGAGCATTTAGTGCTATCATTTTCCTTCTCAGTATTGTTTTAGCTGTATTCACATATTTTAAAATATATTTTGATTTTCATTCAGTCTATATATTTTTAAATTTTCTTTGAAAAGTCTTCTTTTACCATTTAGAAGTGTGTTGTTTAAATTCCTTGTATTCAGACTTTTTAAATTGTCTTTCTAATGTTGATTTCTATTTTGATTAAAATTTTCTAATTACTCTGAGACTTTGTGCTATTAATTTCTATGCATTTTTGGATGTTTTCAGAAAGAAATGAAATGGTATATTAGTTAGGTTTCAACCAGGGAAATATAAATAAATGTAGTTCTAGGATCAGGAAAAATTAAAAATGAGTTAAATAATTAAAATTTTTTAAATATAAAATCAGGTTACCATTTTTCTGTTTAAATACATGTTTTTTGATATGCCAGCAAACTGATAGTATCCTTATCTACATAAAACCACTATGAAAAAATAGATTTATGCTCTGTTTTAAAATAAAATTCCCTGTAACCTTTATATGTATCTATATTTACCATAGAGAATATAAGAATTATGCCAGTCTTTTTTAGCAGAATAACTTAGATGTCCAATGTTTATGCAACCTTTGAATTGAAAAAGAGTGACAAATCACAGTACGTGCAGTACTTTATTTAATTATTCCAAATTCTAGCCCAAGATTCTCAAGTCCTATTACAACCTATTTCCCCAAATTATTTTTTGGGAGTTCTCTAGAATATCTCACCTTGTGCTCATAAACACAGAACTCTCAATTATGATTCAGAACATGGCATTTTCCCCGTCTTCTCCTGCTCACTGTCATGACTTTCATTTACCATTAACCCCCTCTGAAGTTCTGCTGTGTCAGCATCTAGGTGTACAGAAGCCATTTCCAATGACAATTAAAAAAAAAAAAAAACTTCAGATTCCACATGAACCATGGCTTCATCTACCCTGAGGCCAGAAGAACTAGATGATGCCCAGCCACCACTGTTGACCATCCTAATCAGGGCCACAATATGGACCCTGATAAAATGGAAGAAAAAACAAAAAACAGACCTACTGGACTGACTGAGACTGGGGAACTCTCCTACACTCTTGCCCTGAGTACTTTTCAAATTTGAACTGAAACTAACCCCTGAGGTCACCTTGTATCTGAATAACAAATTGGCTCAAAAAAAAAAAAAAAAAAAAAAGAATGAATCTCACTCGTAAGTACTATGCCCCTTTAGAAATCACCTATGTGAAACAAAATGGTCAACAATTACTTTAAAACAGGACCTGGCTGTTCTTTCTTTGTGGTGGTAGGATCTGCCTCTCTACTCCGGAATTGGCCTCTTTTAAGGCAAAATTGACCAATCCCCTTGGTAGGCCACAATTAGCCTATCACACAGTCCTGCCCAGTCTCCTGGGTAGGAGTTACAAGATCACAGCTAGGAAGACCACACACAAAAGCAGTTGATCCACCACACCACGGTAGTCCTGAAAGGCACAACCAAAATTCAACATAAAGTTTTTCTGTGTATGAATATAGCTGTTTCTCTCTAGGATTCAAACAAAATCCATGAGGATTTGGGCCACAAAAAAGATAGTTTTCAAGGGCCCCACTCATGTAATAGGAGTCCTGATGGCGCAATGGTTAAGCACATGTCTGCTAATGGAAAGGTTGGTGGTTTGAACTCACCTAGCAGCTCCTTGGGAGAAAGACCTGGCAATCTGCTTCCATAAGGATTACAACCAAGAAAAGCCTGCGGGGTAGTTCTACTCTGTAACGCATGTGGTCGCTATGTGTTGGAATCAGCTCAACGGCACTCAACTACAATAACAATCCATATAATTTCATTACATTGCATGGTTAAAAATGTTTGCAAAACACAGATATGTAAAAATTAAATTTTTATTTCTATAATTAATTTAATTACTATAAACTTCTGATCTTATTAAATAAAATTTACTGTTTTGGTTTCACATATCTCCAGTTTACTGTTGTTATTTATTGTTTAAATTTAGGTTCAATTCAAATTCTATCTCTGGGTTTCTTTATCTCTCTCTTGGGTTTGATGGCAAATAATGAGGGTGCCTCAGCTGGGCTACAGAAACTAGGCTAGTGTGTTTCCCAGTCCTACAATGACACAGTATAGCTCCTGGTGTTCTCATAGGTGATTTGCCATAATAGCTCTCTGATTTAGCAGAAATGTATATATTCTCCTTCTGAGAGAAAGACATTACCACCTTACCAGCAGAAGGATGTCTAACTGTGTCCTTTCAAAACCTTCCCTTTGCTGTGCTAGAAGTATTTTGAAACTGGCACTTGCAATCTTTTTCTCAGCTAACATTCAAAGCTCTCTCTGGAGTTAGGGAAAAATATATGGCTCTTTCTAATTCCAGTGGTAGCAGTTTCAGTTCTCTCTTGCATTTTGTCTTCAGTGTTTCTCTTTCTAAAACTGTATGATTTCAGTTTCTTCCTTTCCTCATACATAGGCATGTCTTCATACATAGGCAGAGAGGTCCAAAATCAGATTTGCAAGAAATCCTCAAATCTAACTTCTGAATCATAATGATCCTTGTGACAGAGACCGAGAACATGATGTCCTTGCTTAAAGATAACTCTATATCCCGAAGAGCAGGATGTTGGGCTTCAGCAGTATAATAACGGAAGACTACTCGTTTTCTTTGATATTTAAAGTTTCTTGTCATCATTACCAGGGAAAAATTTATTTACTTTCTATCTTACTATCCTTAGCATTAGTTTGTAGGTAGGAAAGAGAATATTGGTGCCAACTATTTACTGTTCCACCAGATATTCTGAGAATTATTCTCAATACAGATGAAGCCAGAATACTCACATCAAGCCATCCACTATTGTAGCTTCACTTCCTTATTTCTACTAAGAAAATAGCCCAATAATCCATAGCTGATCAAACACTTCAGTTTTAGAAACAATAAACTAAGCCAAGGTAATTATTAGTTAGTGGTTCAATGGTTGATACAGCTTTAGGAGACAGCCATTTAGCACGAAAGCATAATTGTATAGGAAGCTTTTGAAAATTTGAGTTTATGTATCGTAATATAAGCCTATTAAAATGTGAGGCTGTATTTCTCTAAAGTTTCCTGGATGATATAGGTACTCATCCATGTTAGAAAACAATGGCTTAGAATCCAAACAAGTATAAATCCAGAAGCAATATATTTGTAGGGTATTAAAGCTAAGAAGAAGGATCAAAATTTAAGAAGAAATATAGAGCATATGGTAAAAATACTCTGATATTTTCCAAATCACTGATTTTTTTAATGTATTTCTATATGTACTTGTTAGGATGCTATTGGGATGCACTGAAATGGATACACCTCCCACCGCTGATGGTTCTTGACTTAGAAATCTACTTTTTTTTTATTTTCTAGGACTATGCTTATAATGGGAGTAAATGAATCCTCATTGGTTTGGGGAAATAATTTTTGGCTACTTAATATGGTAGGCTTTATTGACCAAAGGATGGCTGAGATAAGCTTGGAAAGCAAGTGATGACTCTAGCTGAAATATCTGGATTTCACTCCTCTAGAAATTGTCAAGCAGCAATGAAATTTGCTGAGATGGCTGTAGAGTGGTCGAAAACCTTTCAGAATTTTTGAACATTGCTGAATTTCTTTTTATCTTGAAATCTGTGTGAGAAGATTTATTAGACACTTAAAAAATATAAAATCTCTGCCATTCTGTTAGTAGATGCAGAAAACCATTCAGAAGAGAAGTCATGGAAATGTAAAACACCTGGACAGGATGTTAGTGTACATCCCTTGGGAAAAGTGTTATTTTGAGAAGATCGTTCCTTGTGTAGTTATATTCCAAGAGCTTGTAGAGCTATTTTCTCCAAAGGAAGAAAATTCATTCAGGTGTACAACAACCTCTCCATTCTTTACTGTGGTCGCTATAAAAAAATATTTTCGTTATGGTCCCAAATATTTAATATTTATATATTTAAAGCTATAGAAATATACTTTTATATGTAGAAATTATATACATTATAGACTACTTGAAATAGAAAATGTTAAATGAGATATGTTTAACATAAAGAGAAGTTAAAATATTTTCCCCAAAACCCCAGTCGTAACCCTTTAGTAGGGTCAAGAAGGTGAGCCCTGTAAAAGTGTAGATCTGCCTATTTTTCACAGCTGAGAAGTTCACTTCCAGAACTGTAGATACTGCTTTCTTCTTACAGCCCAGCTACCAGGTTTTGGGGTCACAGGGTTTCTGTGAGTCAGAGTGGACTCAATGGCAACAGATTTTGGGGGAGATTTTATTTTATTTCATTTTAGTCCCTTCTTTGCTTCTGAACCCAAAGAGGCCTCTTTCCGCCTGTTGGTCCTCCCCTAGACATTCAAAAGCCTCGTCCTACAATTGAAAAGGTATATACTGTCTAGAAGGGTGCCCTAGCCCTCTTGTCAGTTATTTTCAGTTGGTAGTTAGGAGTGCCTCCGGTGAATTGCCCTCAGTTCCCCTGCTCCTACCTACTGAAGTAGCATTGTACTTGCGGCGAGGCTCTGTGTATTTCACAGGGATATCTCTTATTTCTTATTCTCTGCAGTCTCGCCCCAACCCCTAGCTTTGGCCAAACTACCCCCCATTTCCTGCACTTGGCCCATCCTCATGCTTAAGAAATGTCAGATGATTGCAGACTCCCTTTGTTAATGGGGCTTCTCAAGGTTCTAATCTATCATCTATCATGAAAGTCCACATGTGGAAGGCATTTCAAGGCTCCTTAAAAGGTTTCACTGATCTTGCCTCACCCTCCTTTATGGCAGATCTCCCTTTCACATAATCCTGCCAAGAATGAGTGCAGCCCAAGAAGCTCTTCTCTCCTCTGAATGCCTTCTTGCTGTCCGAAGTCTATTTAGGCTTCATTGTGCCTTTAGATCTCTGATGAGTTTTTGAAAACTATGATTTTGTAGTCTATCCAGCTTTTCAAAAATTATTATTATAAAGGTGAGAAGAATGATCTTTTCTGACTTGCTACATCTGAAGGTCTTTCTGTACCGTGTATATTATGGCTTTGCATTTCTGGGCATCAGGTTCAGTAGAGTGCACAAATGAACGTACGGATGGGTAGAAAATAAGTTGCTACACTCCACTTATGCTGTCCATAGTATATTATATTTATGTATACATATTCCTCACTTATTGGCTATCTGATTATTCAACATTTCGCATTTATGACAATACTAAAACATCTACTGACTATTTTGCACATTTACAACATATGTCCGGCAGTAATGAATGCTGAGGTGAGAGGCAAGAATAATGCTGGCTGTGATGGTTAAGGCTATGTGTCAACTTGGCTGGGCCATGATTCTCAGTTGCTTGGCAGTTATGTAATGATGAAATATGGCAGTTACATACTGATATATTCATCTTCCATTTTGTGATCTGATGCGGTCATCCTCCATTTTTGCATAACCACCTGGTCTTTGGAACCTAATCATGTCAATAAGAGTGGGCATAATCGTTTTCAACTTTAAGAGAACTTTTATACATTTTGTTACTCTTAAATAAACAATAAGCTCATATTTATTGATGTGAACTCTGTGATAAACATTGGGTGAGCACTTTACATAAATTATTTCATTGAATTATTGCAATCTTTGAATCTTCACAATCTATGTGAATGGAAATGTGAAGGTGTTTTCATCAAATTTGTGCATGTTCCTAGCTTGTCACCATGTTTTATTTTTACTACAGTTTTTACTTATATCTTATTTGTCACTGGTTTTTTAAAAATGTATCTCTTCCTCCTGGACATATGCAGCTTAAAGATGTGAACATGTCTCTCCTGTTCAGCCTTGTATCTTCAGCACAGCCTAGTATCTCATACATGTTAGGTGTTCAGGAATAGTTTTCAAATGAATGAATATGTACACAAATACCTTATCAGATACCTTGTGTGTTGTCAATATTAAATAAACAATAGCTACTATTATTCTTACTATAATATTAATCTAACATGTAAACTATCACTAATCAGTCTACAAGCATATCATGTAGTAGAATGGTGATTTAGATGGGATTGAGAAATTTAATCCTATATATAAAAATAAGCTCATAATGGTATGGAGTGGTCACTGAGATGGTTGAACCCTGATTGTTTCAACTAATTAACTTGTGGGAAAAGGTAAGAAACCCAACTGTAAACTTCTAAATGTCAATGCTTTGCTCTATTTATTTGTTTCCCATCATAGTGTCTAGGACTGTGCCTGAAATAAAGAAGGCAGAAGGTACGCAGTGAATGAATACCACAAAGTACGTGGCTTTCTAGAATAGAAATGTGTTGTCTTACAGTTCTGGAGGCTAGAAGTCCAAATCAGGGTATTGGCCTTGTTAATTTCTTTTGAGGGCTAAGAGAGGGAAACTATGCCTCTCTCCTACTTCTGGTGGCTCCCAGCCTTTCCTTGGTTTATAGATATATCTTCCCAGGCTGTTTTTCCTCTGTGTCACTATCATTGTGTGTCTTCTTTTTTCATAAGGGACCGATCATATAGGATTAGAACCTTGCCTACTGAAATATAAACTCATCTTAACCTAATTGATAACATCTTCAAATTCCCTATTTCCAAACAGGGTCACGTTAACATTCATAGGGCTTAGAACTTCACCCTACCTTTTTTAAGGGACACAATTCAGTGCATAACAGACAGTTTGAGGAAACTTATGAATTCTAAGTGCCCTTATCTGCAGCCATTTTCCCAAAAAGGAGAGCTAAAGACTCTATTTAAATCACTACCAGTATCTTTCATGGCCACCATGTCTATCTCCCTCCCAAACTGCTCCTTATCCCACCTCATCAATATACTTAAATTCAATAAAAGATCCAGATGGACTTGAGAAGACAGATTAATCTGAGTCATTTCACTCGATTTTAATAATCTGAAACAAACAAGGACACTGATACCAAATGCTCAGAATACTCAGAAAATTGCCAGGTGCCTCATATTAGATTCTCCTTCCTTTTGGGTGTTTAATCTAAAGGTTAAAATTGACAGTGTGTACTTTTGCTAATTGATACACTAGAGATTTGCAGCTCTCAGATGGTGTCGTAAATAATGTCCTGCCAGCAGTTAGCAGCATGATCATTAGTGGCAATGGACTTCACACCAGTGAGCTCTGACAGCATCAGTCAGGCTGTGCCAGCATGTCCATTCAGAACGCTGTGCCTTCTGTAGAGTGGCTGAGCTGATGGAACACAAGAGGAGAGTGTCAGTGTTCTAGCTGAGACCATTGGGTAATATGTCAACTGACTGCATTTTCTCTGCCTATCCTGAAATAGCTCCAGGGTCAGAGACAGCCCATATAATACCAAAAGCAATTAGGATAACAGGCAGTTATTTTGTTTTCCATATTTTTCACCTGGATGGAGTTAGAATAGTCATGCTAAATAATCCATAATGGCAGTCTACCCTGTTCTTTATACTTGGACAGATTGTGTAAAAGTTTTTCTCAGAAGAATTGGATTCAGTTGATTTTTGCATTTCTAAGGACAGAGTTATCTGGTTGGATTATTTATAACTAGAGGCAATTACAGCTTTAGAGAAACTGGCCACTCATGAAAGGCCTTCTTTGGCTGGTAGCTTGCAAGATCCTTTTTGAAAAGCAATTTGGTTTTTATATAAAACACTCATTCAGATAAAATTGTACCTCAGCTTCTCAATCTTCCAGTTATCAGTATGAAAATCTGTAAATCTTGGCCACTCTGCTCTATATTCATTTGACTTGCATGAGACTGCAAATGTGAAAAAAAAAAAAAAGAAAGAAAGAACTCTTCCTTCTAGATCAGTATACTAACTAATGTGGAAGGTGGTGCCTGCCATGAGCCATTTTTCCTCTGATGACATTTTCTTGTACATCTGTTGTTTTTATCCCTGTAAGATAGAAATGCTTTAACAACATATCACTTCCCAACTCATACTGATATTGAATGGATGAATAATAAAGAGCTACATAAAAGTTCTTGTTACTCTATAAAACCAAAAAACCCAAAACCTTTGCCTTGAGTCAATTCCAACTCCTAGTGACCGTTTAGGACAGAGTAGAACTGCCCCATAGGGTTTCCAAGGAGCAGCTGGTAGATTAGAACTGCCCACCTTTCGGTTAGCGGCCAGATGCTTAATCACTGCACCACCAGGGCTCCTGCTACTCTGTGGTTGGGGGAGGGGGAAGGGAATATTAATCTGAAAAAATGGATTGTATTGTTTTTGTTTTCAGAATTCAAAAGCTACCATGAAATATCTTATCCTAGTTATTTTTTTTTTTTCTAATTTCAGTTTTCTTGATTTGAATAGTGCAAGGTCTTCTTGCTTTTTATTTTCCCTCTCTATGGAATGCTTTGATTCTGACATACAAATCGAGCATCTCTTAAATATAAAAAAATCTAGGTGGGAGGAAGATATTTATATGGCTTGTGCAGTCTGTTTCACTAAGTCCAATTTCACAAATCATTAACACTCTGAAACGGGAAATTAATTTAACTGCCTATCGTATTCTAGAAAGGGGGGCAAAATGTTAGAAAGTGTTGTTTAGTTGCTTTAGAAAGGATATCTTGATAAAAGATGCACTTAAATTATTGTAAAATAAGTAAATGGATTTTTAGAGAGATAGGTTCCCCTTTAAATATTTATTGATAATTTTGAAAATGTCATCTTTGTCCTTGGGAAAGTATGAACACAAATTTAAGAAAACAATGTAGGCTGCACAGAGAGCTATCTAATGAACTTAGCAGTATATAAGAGCACGTGCAAAATGCGGAACGAGATGTAGTTCACTAATAAGTATACAGTGGTATAGAATTAATGTCAGGGATACTAAAGCATAGAAGGTCGCGCCATTGGAAATGTTTCAAATTGAACTGTGAAAGTATCAAGTGCATAAGAATAAGAAATGAGCAGGAAATAACTACGTGCTTAGTGTTGGTGGCAATCGTCCAATAAATAATAAAGGAAAATGTATATTGCCAACTCAGTTTTTCCATTTCTTCCCCTTATGTTTTAGTTGGGATATTCTTAACATAGTATAAAATGCACATATATTAGGGTCATAATTCAATGAGTTTTGCCAAATGCATACATATGTATAAGCAACACACTAATTACGGTGTCGAACATTGCCTTCACCCTAGAAATTCTCCCCGTCCCTCTCTTCTCACCCCGCAGAGGTGACCACAGTTCTGATTTGTGTTTCTTTAAATTACTTAAACGTCATGTAATTGGAACCAGAAAGTATGCAGCCTTTTGTTTTGAAATCTTTCATCCGTTGTTATTTTTAAATTATTCATTTTTTTCAGTAATTTATTCCTTATAATTTCTGAATATTATTACCTTGAATAAATATCATGATTTGTTTATTTTCCTGTTGAGGGCTATTTGAGCATTTCCAAAATGTTGCTTCTATGAATGAAGTTGCAATGACCATTCTGGTATCAATCCTTACTTATAGATACATGTTTTCATTTCTTTTGAATAATAACCTAGGAATGGAATTACTGTGTCTTACTGAAGTATTTATGAATTTATTAAAAATGACAAAATAGTTTTTCAAAGAAGTAATATGTATTTACATTCCCACCAGCAAAGTATGAGAGATCCTACTACTTAATATATCATCTCTGCTGCTGGGTCATTACTAGTCTCCCTCTCTTTTTTTGTCCCAAAAAGTGGTGTGCTGTTTTCTCATGAATAACGATACTGAATGTCCTTTTCCATGCTCATTGGCCATTCATATATGTTCTTTTGTGTAGATTTTACCCATTATTTTCTGTTTTTTAAAATTATTATTAGTAGTAATTCACCAGATGTCCTTACATATTCTAGATACAAGTTTATGTTGTATTCACTTATATGTATATCTTCTCCCAATCTGTGACTTGCTTTTTCCTTTTCATAATAGAGTCTTTTCATAAGTTGGTTGTTTTTTATAAAGTTAAAGTTAGTAATATTTTTTGTGATTATTTATTTAAATCCTGACTAAATATTTTGGCCTATCCTCACAAAGATATTTTTCTATGTTTTCCTTATGAGCTGTATAATTTTTATTTATACATTTCTGTGTTAATTTTGGCATATGATGTAAGGTAATAAGGTAGGATTACGGGGTATCTTTTGATGTGTGTTTTTTAATTTTTTTTTAAACAAATTTCCTGTTGATCTAGGATTATTTATTGAAGTTTTTTCCCCTGATACTGCACTCTGCATTATAGCTTCAAATAAGTCTTAAATGCATGTAGCAGTAACTTCTTCAACTTTCATCTAGTTTACAAGATTGTTTTCATGTTTCTATAAATGTTTTCATATTAGCTTTGATGTTCAAAAAGTGATATGCTGAGACCATTTAATTTTGGGAGAATAGATATCTTTAAAAAATTGAATGTCCTTGCCTATGGGTTAGTATAATTAATTGTTTTCTTGTATCAATGTTTTGTAGCTTTAAGTGTAGAATTCTTTTAGATTTTTTAAAGTTTATTCCTAGGTATTCTATATTTCCAGTACTTTTTCAAATATAGCTGTATTTTAATATAATTTTCTCTAGCCCTACTTGAATGAGTGAGTATGTTTATTCACCTGCCCTTCTCTGTCATACTACTGTCTCCTTCGAAATTAGCCGTTTGATGAAGTGATACGTTTGCATCAAAAATGCTGTTGCCTGGTGTCTGTCATGAATTCATTAATGGATTAAAAGTGCAAATCACAGTATTTTGAATCCATTCAATGTAAGATAGTATGCTAACTCCTTAAACAAGAAACATTTGATACTCCAATAGCTGTTGATTAGGTGTGAGTTAAATTCAACGGCTTTATCTGAACTATAAAACAAAAACAAAGCATTGTAATGTAATTATATAATAAGCAACAACCATTAATATTTTGTACTGAAAATTGCTATATTTCCATTTGTTTCAGGAGTGTTCACTGTTACTTCTTGGATACTTTTAGAAATAGTTGCTCTGAAGTATCTATGTCATCTCAATGTTAACGTTACTTTATTGTCTTTTTCTATGCAAGCTGAGATTTTCTTTCATGCACACACACACACACCATGTTTTTACACAAATAATGTATGCATTCTACGTTTGTTTGCCAACTGTTTCCTCCCTGTGTGAAGTATTTTCATAAGTGCACTAGGCTAATTTTTTTACAGCCATATGTAAAAAAAAAAAAAAAATTTCGTATAGCAGTGCTTACAAAAATACCTCATGGGGGGAGGAAATATTTGGCAAAAAACATAGAAGCATTTGTTGTTTGTATAAAACAATACGAGGTGTGTGTGTGTGTGTATATATATATATATATAGTGAATGACTTTTGATTGTGTCCTCGACATTTTTAATATTTTGTACTGAGTCTATAGGGCTTTCTTAAATCCTGTGGTAGACTGTTGATACGTTGTTTTTCTTAAAGGCAATTCACATGATTGAGATCAGGCTGCAAATTTAGGTCAGCTTTTGGTGGGTTGTGCTTTCAATGTCAGTCCAATTTTCTAACTTTTGCAGCTACATTCAGATGTTTCCACAGTGGCCTCTCTGAGACTTAGACTGTGGTTTAGCCTATAGTTCAGTTCTAAATTCCAGGGCTTCTTTTCAGTGTATGCAAACTATTAGAACTCCTGAATTAAGGTGTGCAAAAATGACATGGTGGGGTATCAGAAGTCCTCCTTTAATTCACGAGGGACAGAGAGAATCACCATCAACATAAGGCCAAGGCTGATCCTTACGTGGTGGAGGTCAAACATACCTCCACCCTCCAATCTTTTTACCAATTATGACACCAGCAGTCCCTCCCACGGCGCTCTCTACTTCTCTGCTGGCTTCAACAGTTCACTGCAACGGCCATACAGAAATCACAGATCTTACTCATGATTATGGGGTTTATTAGGGAAGTAACAGCTTACAACTCAGAATCAAGGACCACTCAAGACATAGTTGTTCAATAAGGACAGTTCCTTGGCCATGCCCAAAGGCAGCCTCTCTCCAGCACTCAGCCTCTTGGCCTGGCCTCTGCCTTTCTCGGGCAAATGTTACAAAGCTCTTTAGCTCCACCAATAAGTGTCCATGGGCACTGCAATCCACCAGTAAGCCTCTGCCTGAAGGTGCTCAGCTCTCTAGCTCTGTGGGTTGGCAAGCATATCTCCACCAACAAATACCTGGAGGCACCCCACTTGTCCAGCAACCTTCCTGCCCAAAGGAGTTCAGCTTTCTAGCTCCATGGGCTGGGAAGCCCACCACAGCATCCCCTGCCAGTCTCCTAATTCTGCAGCTGCTGGTCCTGTACCACACTTGCTGCAGCTTCTTGTCATCTTGAGCTGTCTCCAGTGTTATACCTCTCTGTCTCCTGGGTCTAGGAGGTTCTCAGCGCAGGGATTCCAAGTACCAAGGACGCACTTTGCTTCCATCTCTTCTTCTTGGTGGTAGTGAGATCTCCCTTGTCTGCCTCTGAGGTGGCTCATTTTAAGCTTAATGGGATGGCAAAACTGACCAATCCCCCTTGTTATGGCTCCATACATCTTATTTGCATGGTCCCACTCCCATGAGAGTGCCACGCATCTCATTTGCATAGTCCCACACAATCATTTGGTGGGACTTAAAAGACCATGGGGAGAAAGACCATATAAATCAATCCATTGTGCGGCAATGTGTGTGTAATTTATAATGGAGAACAATTAACTACACATTAGTGTTGAAATCATATAGAAGTTAATATTCTTAGTGTTATATAAAGAACAAATGTTCCATTGTGATGCAAACTACACACAGTTAATGGAATGTTTGTTCTAAAACACTGCAAACAATGAAAATGTGGTCATACTTTCAGAGAAACAACCATTACATGCAAATGTAATCTGTTCATACCCTTACATTCTGTTTTTGATAGACTATTAATGAGCTCTTACAACTATCAATAGCGACTATTTATATTAATTTTAGTAGCTTAGAGGGTAGTTGTTACAATATGTAATGATTACTTCTGAGTAAATTGTTTTCTATCAAGCACCTTGAAAAATTTGTGCCTCCTTGGGAAATCTATTTGTAAATAGAATTTGTAATTTTCAAGTGTTTTAGTTCAAATTTCTTTTCTAAGTGTTCTGGTTATTTTTTAAAACCATTTAATGGTGTATATAAATTTGTCATTGTTTTACTGATTCTCACAAAACATTTACTTTCAGCAGAAGAAAGGAAGGAGGAAAGAGAGGAGAAGAGAGGACAGGGGTGGATGGAAGGATGGATGGATGGATGGATGGATGGATGGATGGATGGATGGATGGATGGATGGATGGATGGATGGATGGATGGGTGGATGGGTGGATAGATAGATGGATAGATAGATGATAGATAGATAGATAGATAGATAGATGATAGATAGATAGATGATAGATGGATGATAGATGATAGATAGATGATGGATGGATGGATGGATGGATGGATGGATGGATGGATGGATGGATGGATGGATGGATGATAGATAGATAGATAGATATCACTTAGAAGGAGCTTGCTTGCTTGCTTAATTAATGATACAGCTAGAATGGACTTGTTAGAGCCTGGTGTTCTGTGATCCAACATTTCATTGGATCTCCTGGAATCCCAGCCTAGGATTTAACTTGTTGTTACATACCGTCAAGTAAGTTCCAACTCATGTACAACAGGATGTACAACAGAATGAAAAACTGCCTGGTCCTGTGTCATCCTCATGATCATTGCTATGTTTGAGCCCATTGTTGCAGCCACTGTGTCAATCCATCTCATTGAGGGTCTTCCCCATTCTCAATGTCCCTCTACTTTACCAAGCATCATGTCCTTCTCCAGTGACTGGTTCCTCCTGATAACATTTCCAAAGTATTGCAGCAAAATCCTCACTTCTAAGGATGCTTTTGGCTGTTCTTCTTCTGATACAGATTTCTTTGTTTTTTCTGGCAGAACATGGTATATTCAATATTCTTCTCTAACGCCATAATTCAAAGGCATCAACTCTTCTTCGGTCTTACTTATTCATTGTCCAGCTTTCATAAGCGTATGAGGAGATTGAAAACACCATGGCTTGGGTCAGTCTCACTGTCTTAGTCATCTAGTGCTGCTGTAACAGAAATACGACAAGTAAGTGGCTTTAACAAAGAGAAATTTATTTTCTCACAGTTTAGTAGGCTACAAGTCCAAATTTAGGACATCAGCTCCAGGGGAAGTCTTTCTGTCTCTGTCAGCTCTGGAGTGAGGTCTTTGTCATCAATCTTTCCTTGGTATGGGAGCCTCTCAGCAGAGGAACCTTCCTTCCAAAGGATGCACTTTGCTCCTGGTGCTGTTTTCTCATTGGTATGAGGTCCCCTGTCTCTCTGCTCACTTCTATCTTCTATATCTCAAAAGAGATTGGCTCAATACAATCCAATCTTGTAGATTGAGTCCTACTTCATTAACATAACTGCTGCCTATCCTACCTCATTAACGTCATACAGGTAAGATTTACAACACAAAAGAAAATCACATCAAAAGACAAATAGTGGATAATCACATAGTACTGGGAATCATGGCCTAGCGAGATTGATACACATATTTTTGGGAAATACAATTCAAACCATAACACTCACCTAATACCTCAAAGTGTGACATCTTTGCTTTTTAACACTTTAAAGAGGTCTTTGGCAGAAAATTTGCTCAATACAATACATCATTTGATTTCCATGGGTGTTGATTGTGGATTCAAGTAAAGTGAAATCCCTGACAACTTCAATCTCTTCTCCGTTTATCATCAAGTTGCTTATTGGTCCAGTTGTGAGGAATTTTGTTTTCTTTATGTTTCCTTTCTCTATACTGAAGTCTGGAGTCTTTGATCTTCATCAGTAAGTGCTTTAGGTCTTCTTCATCTTCAGCAAGGAAGGTTGTGTCATCTGCATATCTCAGGTTGTTAACGAGTTTTCCTCCAATCCTGATGCCTCATTCTTCTTCATATAGTCCAGCTTCTCAGGTTATTTGCTCAGCATACAGATTGAATAAGAGTGGTGAAAGAATACAACCCTGATGCACACCTTTCCTCATTTTAAGCCACGCAGATGGCACTGGGGTTTGGGTTAGTACCCTCTTGCTCTGTTCCAGTGACTGCCTCTTGGTGTATATTTGGGTTTCGCGTGAGCACAATTAAGTGTTCTGGAATTCCCACTCTTCACAATTTTATGCATAATTTGTTATGATCCACACAGTGGAATGCCTTTGCATAGCCGATAAAACATAGGTAAACATCTTGCTGGTATTCTCTGCTTTTAGCCAAGATCCATCTTATATCAGGAATGATAGCCCTCCTTCCATGTCCTCTCCTGAATCTGACTTGAATTTCTGGCATTTCCCAGTGGATGTACTGCTGCAACCATTCTTGAAAGATCTTCAGCAAAATTTTACTTGAAAGTGATATTAACGATATTGTTCAATAATTTTCACATTCTGTTGGATCACCTTTCTTTGGAATTGGCACAAATATGCATCTCTTCCAGTCAGGTGGCCAGGTAACTGTCTTTCAAATTTTTCGACATAGATGAGTGAGCACTTCCTGCCTTGCACTAGTTTGTTGAAACATCTTAGTTGGTATCCCGTCAATTTCTGGAGTCTTGTTTTTCACCAGTGACTTCAGTGCCCCTTGCACTTCTTCTTCCAATACTCTTGGTTCTTGATCACGTGCTACCTAATGAAATGGTTGAATGTATACAAATTCTTTTTGGTGCAGTGACTCTGTGTATTCTATCTTCTTTTGATGCTTCCTGCATAGTTCTATGTTTTGCTCATATAATTCTCACCTTAATGGTCATTAAAGACCATTTAGCTACCTCTAATGTCTCCTATCTTGAATTAACATCCTTACCAACTAAAACTCCATAAGGTGTTAGAAAGTTTGTGTTCATTTATGACAGTTCTTGGAAATATTGTCATTTTAGATGACTCCAAGATCAAATATGACAAAATAAAACCAAGTACTTAATACCTAACGTAGAGTAAAACAAATACACTAGTATTTTAGATTTTGACATGTGCGATGTGGTAAATGGTGGGCAAGAAGGCCTGCTCGGTTTCTCAAAAAGAATGTAATTTATTTCAGCCACACGCAAATCAGGCTTTGGACTAGGAATACTAGGCTTTTGTATGGTTGGGCTTCGTATACATCCATTGAAAAAACCCATTGCCGTCGAGTCAATTCTGACTCATAGTGACCCTATAGGACAGAGTAGAATTGCCCCATAGAGTTTCCAAGGAGCACCTGGCAGATTTGAACTGCCGACCTTTTGATTAGCAGCCATAGCTCTTAACCACTATGCCACCAGGGCTTTGTATAATCATCCACTATATCTGCTTAACAATCTTCTTCTGTTTTTGGAGGCTATATCCATGTGTTTGTCAAAGTGATTAAAGCTAGTACTATTGTTCAGTTCAAAGAAGTTACGTCATGGTGCTGGTAAGTCTTCAAATTGTTGACCCATAACCCACACTCCACCTCCCATACCCACAATTCAAAAATATAACAAAACAAATAACTTGTTTTCACAGAAAACTGAAAGTTGCTGTAAATGGAGGTAACTTGACTTTATTGTTATAGCTCAGTAATGTGTGATAAAGAAAACCTTTTTTAATTAGAGCCCAGGGTGCACTATTTGCTATGGCCAGTATTTCCTTCTTTCAGTTAGATGAGTTTTGAGGTGAGAATCCCTCTTTGTCAATATTCTTACCAACTTCATTTTATTTTCTCATTCTTTGCTATCCCCATTTCTTCTTTCATCATATAACTTTTGGCTGGCTCCTATGTGTATAACATTGTGCTAGGAGTTAGAAGGACACAAAAATAAATGCAGATTCTACCACACCCCTCATCAAATATTTATAGACTAGTCCTTCAAAAGTTAAGTAAGTATTAAATTCAGAAAAACAGAATGATGAACAGATTTTACTACAAAAATCTTTTAAACATCAACATACAAAACTATCCTTAACATTTAAAAAAATATAAAATAGCAAATTTGGCAAAATATTGAAACATAGATGGCAAAGAGTTAATATCTTTACTATGTAAAGATGTCACAGGCATTAATGAGTTAAAAATGAGCAACCTAATAGGTAATGGACAGAAGACGAGTTAATGAACAATGGAAGTATTAATTGTTGAGAGATACATGGTAATTTTTCAATCACCAATGAATCAAAAAGGCAACTTAAAACAGTACTATATCTTCTTAATCCTACTTATTTGGCAAAAACTCTAAAGATTTTTTTTTCTAAAGATTAATAATGCTTTGGGTGCATAAGTATGTGCAAGTAAAGGCATGTTTTTACATTACACAAGAACAATAAAAAATGTATATGTCTCAGAAAGGTTATCTAGAAAACTGCTCATAAAAATGTGCATAGCTTTGACCCACCAATTCAAACAATGAAATAGTTGTGTAAGTAAACACAAATATATATTTCAGTATGTTTATAGAAATACTTTTATTTACCAACCAAATATATATATATACACACACATATGTATATGTGTCAAATATATATATATACACACACATATATGTATACATTATGTATATATACATACATATGAAAACCAACTACTTTGCTTAAAATAGAAGAATGATCAGGTAAACATTTTATGAAATAATACATAGCTACCAAAAACGATGACATCTATCATTTTAACCTTGAAAGATGACAATGGTACACTGTTAAAAAAATTTTTTTTAAGCACTCTACAAGCAGCATGAACTACCATGATGCTGTTTTTGAAACATTTATATTTTTCTTATACAAAGAAAGAAAATGCATGAAAATCTCAGAGTTTTCAATAAAATACTCATGATTGTTATCTGTAATTTCAGATAATTTGATTTTTTAATTTATATCTTTCTGTATAGACTGCAGTTAAAAAGTAAGGATATAGACTTTATGATATTAACAGATATTTTTCATTTTGAAAAAAAAGTTGGTTATGATTGGTTCACACAACTGGTAAATACATAAAAGATCATAAACTAAGGAAAAGAAGCACTTTGCACTTAAACTCAATAAAAACAGAAAACCAAACCCAGGGCGGTCAAGTCAATTCTGACTCATAGCGACCCTATAGAACAGAGTAGAACTGCCCCGCAGAGATTCCAAGGTGTGCCTGCTGGATTCAAACTTCCGACCCTTTGGTTAGCATCTGTAGCACTTAACCACTACGCCACCAGGGTTTCCTAAACTCAGTAATATCCTGCCAATTGCCACCTCTAACTCTTCTTTTTTATGACTAATTTCCTTTGTTTTCTTCATCTTCTGGTTTTCATCTGTCTAACTAGAGTATCAAATACTATACCAGCTGGTAATGAGGAACAGGTTTAAGAGAAAAAAAGGGGCTTTGGAGTAAAGCAAATCTGTCTTGAAATTTAGGTCTATCACTTCCTCAGTGCATAGTATGGGCTGAATTAACCTCTCAATGCCTCACTTTCGTCAGTTATAAAAGTGAATAATGACATTATGCTGCTTCGTATAAGTGGTGGCTGTTCAGAACCTACTGGTTTCCTTCTTTTCCAGATCTCTCTTGACTGTGAGTCAGCCTTACCTGATTCTCTTACTGCTCCCCCTCAACCTAGCTGGAGCTCGATGATGCCTGTCCATTTGGATCTTTCTAGATCATCCTGATCCAGCAAGTGCTAGAGTGCTTGGCGCTCTCTGACTCAAGGCTGAATACCCTCTCCATCTTGGTTCACTTCAATCCTTTTAGCCTAGTTCAAAGGTGCTATTTTATTATGGAGTATGAATGTTTCCTGAGAACTGAGGTTAAAACTATTGTGACAGATACAAACACAGATAAAGTGCCAAGGAAACACTGTGCCAGCAGATTTACCTAACAGAATTATGAACACGCTCATGAATATGTACTAGAAACGCAATTGCATTATAGGCCTCTCAGCTCTTTAACAAAATCTATTGAGTATTCTGCCACAGATGTTATTTGTTCTTAGTTATTTCCTAAAACATTAGTATAAAGAAATGGCTAATTAGCATGCATAAAGTCCTTTCAAAACAAACATGTGAAAGAGTTAAGTGGTTTCTTCTTGTGACTACAACAAGCTGAAAAATAGCTAGAGGTCTGTGCTTTCAAAAGTCACATGGAGTTCTCGTTAATACTGATGGAAAAGCCTGAAAGCTTTAAGTCTGTAGAGATGAGGTTTACACACACACACACACGCACACACACACTTATGAAACACAGTGACAAATTTTTTATTTCTCTAGAACAGAATTCGTACCTTGGAAGGATGCATGGAAATAAAACAAAGTAGAAGATTTATAATAAATATTAACCAAAAAACCCTTTGCCGTTGAGTCGATTTCGACTCGTAGTGACTCGATAGAACAGAGTAAAACTGCCCCATGAGGTTTCCAAGGAGTGCCTGGTGGACTTGAACTGCCGACATTTTGGTTAGCAGTTGTCGATGGAGAAACGCTGGTCAGTGCAGCCGAATTCTTAACCACTACACAACCAGGGACTCTATAATAAAATTTAAGAGTATTAAATTATAAAGGAACATACTTAGAAATTCCAAGTGCTTCATTTATTTTTATTGATATATCTTCAAAACACCTTACGTGTTTTGATCTTAGAAGTGATGATCTTCTTTTTGGGGGCAAAGGCCTCTACTTTTCAAGCTTCCTCCTCTTTTCCACGTTGTAGCTAGAGCTACTATGCTTTTGTAGGTCAACCAGATGTGTGGGTACAGGATGTTTCTTGAACCTCCCCCCCAAGAGAAGCCAGTTTTTGTTGTGTTTGTGTGGTCACAAACTCTTATTTCATTCCTCATGGGCTGAAAGGTGAATGTGTTAATGATATGGAACAAGGTTTTGGGGACTTTCCATCCTTAAGGGTTAACTTTCGTAGATTGAACAAACAATATTCCCTGAATGAAGGTGTGTAATGTGCACATCTGTTTAATTTACAAGAGTCACAATTATAGCAATGATAAACAGGAGCAATGTAGGCCCAACATTGCCATTGAGGAAGACTGTTAGAAAGTAAATAAGAGAAAAAGAGTGCTTTTCATAATGGCCTAGAATGCAGTCTGTTTTTCTGTGTGAAGCTCCAGTGTTTTTAAGTGTCCATCATATTACAGGCTAATCTAGAATATTTTCTTCAGAAATCTCAGAAATGTTGCCAGGGGTCAAGGTATGTATGACATTTTATTTATTTATATTAACATATTGAGCTTCAAGTGAATGTTTACAAATCTAGTCAGTCTGTCACATATAAGTTAATATACATCTTACTCCTTACTCCCACTTTGCTCTCCTCCTAATGAGTTAGCCCTTCCAGTCTCTCCTTTCGTGAAAACTTTGGCAGCCTCCAACTCTCTCTATCCTCCCATCCCCCCTCCAGACAGCAGATGCCAACACAGTCTCAAGTGTCCACCTGATATTATTAGCTCACTCTTCATCAGCATCTCTCTCCCACCCACTGTCCAGTCCCTTTCATGTCTGATGAATTGTCTTCGGGGATGGTTCCCGTCCTGTGCCAACAGAAGGTTTGGGGAACATGACCGCCGGGATTCCTCTAGTCACATCCAGACCATTAAGTATGGTCTTTTTATGAGAATCTGGGGTCTGCATCCCACTTATCTCCTGCTCCCTCAGGGGTTCTCTGTTGTGTTCCCTGTCAGGGCGGTCATCGATTGTGGCCGGGCACCAACTAGTTCTTCTGTTTTCAGGATAATGTAGGTCTCTGGCTCATGTGGCCCTCTCTGTCTCTTGTGCTCTTAGTTGTCTTGTGACCTTGGTGTTCTTCATTCTCCTTTGCTCCAGGTGGGTTGAGACCAGTTGATGCATCTTAGATGGCCGCTTGTTAGCTTTTAAGACCCCAGACGCCACATTTCAAAGTGGAATGCAGAATGTTTTCATAATAGAATTATTTTGCCAATTGACTTAGAAGTCCCCTTAAACCATGGTTCCCGAACCCCCGCCCTTCCTCCGCTGACCTTTGAAGTATTCAGTTTATCCCGGAAGCTTCTTTGCTTTTGGTTCAGTCCAGTCCAGTTGAGCTGACCTTCCATGTATTGAGTGTTGTCCTTCCCTTCACCTAAAGCAGTTCTTTTCAGCTAATTAATCAGTAAAAAAAACCCTCTCCCTCCCCCCTCCCCCCCCTCGTAACCACAAAAGTATGTGTTCTTCTCAGTTTATACTATTTCTCAAGATCTTATAATAGTGGTCTTATACAATATTTGTCCTTTTGCCTCTGACTGATTTCGCTCAGCATAATGCCTTCCAGGTTCCTCCATGTTATGAAATGTTTCACAGATTACTCACTGTTCTTTATCGATGTGTAGTATTCCATTGTGTAAATATACCACACTTTATTTACCCATTCATCCGTAGATGGACACCTTGGTTGCTTCCAGCTTTTTGCTATTGTAAACAGAGCTGCAATAAACATGGGTATGTATATATCTGTTTGTGTGAAGGCTCTTGTTTCTCTAGGGTATATTCCGAGGAGTGGGATTTCTGGCTTGTATGGTAGTTCTATTTCTAACTGTTTAAGATAATGCCAGATAGATTTCGAAAGTGGTTGTACCATTTTGCATTCCCACCAGCAGTGTATAAGAGTTCCAATCACTCCGCAGCCTCTCCAACATTTATTATTTTGTGTTTTTTGGATTAATGCCAGCCTTGTTGGAGTGAGATGGAATCTCATCGTAGTTTTAATCTGCATTTCTCTAATGGCTAATGATCGAGAGCATTTTCTCGTGTATCTGTTAGCTGCCTGAATATCTTCTTTAGTGAAATGTGTGTTCATATCCTTTGCCCACTTCTTGATTCGGTTGTTTGTCTTTTCGTGGTTGAGTTTTGACAGAATCATGTAGATTTTAGAGATCAGGTGCTGGTCGGAGATGTCATAGCTGAAAATTCTTTCCCAGTCTGTAGGTGGTCTTTTTAGTCTTTTGGTGAAGTCTTTAGATGAGCATAGGTATTTGATTTTTAGGAGCTCCCAGTTATCGGGTTTCTCTTCATCATTTTTGGTAATGTTTTGTATTCTGTTTATGCCTTGTATTAGGGCTCCTAGGGTTGTCCCAATTTTTTCTTCCATGATCTTTATCGTTTTAGTCTTTATGTTTAGGCCTTTGATCCACTTGGAGTTAGTTTTTGTGCATGGTGTGAGGTATGGGTCCTGTTTCATTTTTTTGCAAAGGGATATCCAGTTATGCCAGCACCATTTGTTAAAAAGACTATCTTTTCCCCAATGAACTGACACCGGGCCTTTGTCAAATATCAGCTGCTCATATGTGGATGGATTTATATCTGGGTTCTCAATTCTATTCCATTGGTCTATGTTCCTGTTGTTGTACCAGTACCAGGCTGTTTTGACTACTGTGGCTGTATAATAGGTTCTGAAATGAGGTAGAGTGAGGCCTCCCACTTTCTTCTTCTTTTTCAGTAATGCTTTGCTTATCCGAGGCTTCTTTCCCTTCCATATGAAATTGGTGATTTGCTTCTCTATCACCTTAAAAAATGACACTGGAATTTGGATCAGAAGTGCATTGTATGTATAGACGGCTTTTGGTAAAATAGACATTTTTACTATGTTAAGTCTTCCTATCCATGAGCAAGGTATATTTTTCCACTTAAGTAAGTCCTTTTGAATTTCTTGTAGTAGAGTTTTGTAGTTTTCTTTGTATAGGTCTTTTACATCCTTGGTAAGATTTATTCCTAAGTATCTTATCTTCTTGGGGGCTACTGTGAATGGTATTGATTTGGTTATTTCCTCTTTGATGTTCTTTTTGTTGATGTAGAGGAATCCAAGTGATTTTTGTATGTTTATTTTATAACCTGAGACTCTGCCAAACTCTTCTATTAGTTTCAGTAGTTTTCTGCAGGATTCCTTAGGGTTTTCTGTGTATAAGATCATGTCATCTGCAAATAGAGATAATTTTACATCCTCCTTGCCAATCCAGATGCCTTTTATTTCTTTGTCTAGCCTAATTGCCCTGGCTAGGACTTCTAGCACGATGCTGAATAAGAGCGGTAATAAAGGGCATCCTTGTCTGGTTCCCGTTCTCAAGGGAAATGCTTTCAGGTTCTCTCCATTTAGAGTGATGTTGGCTGTTGGCTTGCATAGATGCCCTTTATTATGTTGAGGAATTTTCCTTCAATTCCTATTTTGCTGAGAGTTTTTATCATAAATGGGTGTTGGACTTTGTCAAATGCCTTTTCTGCATCAATTGATAAGATCATGTGGTTTTTGTCTTTTGTTTTATTTATATGGTGGATTACATTAATGGTTTTTCTGATATTAAACCAGCCTTGAATACCTGGTATAAATCCCACTTGATAGTGGTGAATTATTTTTTTGATATGTTGTTGAATTCAATTGGCTAGAATTTTGTTGAGGATTTTTGCATCAATGTTCATGAGGGATATAGGTCTGTAATTTTCTCTTTTTGTAATGTCTTTAGCTGGTTTTGGTATCAGGGAGATGGTGGCTTCATAGAATGAGTTGGGTAGTATTCCGTCATTTTCTATGCTTTGAAATACCTTTAGTAGTAGTGGTGTTAACTCTTCTCTGAAAGTTTGGTAGAACTCTGCAGTGAAGCCATCCGGCCAGGGCTTTTTTTTGTTGGGAGTTTTTTGATTACCGTTTCAATCTCTTTTTTTTTTATGGGTCTATTTAGTTGTTCTACTTCCGAATGTGTTAGTTTAGGTAGGTAGTGTTTTTCCAGGAATTCATCCATTTCTTCTAGGTTTGCAAATTTGTTAGAGTATAATTTTTCATAATAATCTGATAGGATTCTTTTAATTTCATTTGGTTCTGTTGTGATGTGGTCCTTCTCGTTTCTTATTCGGGTTATTTGTTTCCTTTCCTGTGTTTCTTTAGTCAGTCTAGCCAATGGTTTATCAATTTTGTTAATTTTTTTCAAAGAACCTGCTTTTGGCTTTGTTAATTCTTTCAATTGTTTTTCTGTTCTCTAATTCATTTAGTTCAGCTCTAATTTTTATTATTTGTTTTCTTCTGGTGCCTGGTGGATTCTTTTGTTGCTCACTTTCTATTTGTTCAAGTTGTAGGGACAGTTCTCTGATTTTGTCTCTTTCTTCTTTTTGTATGTGTGCATTTATCGATATAAATTGGCCTCTGAGCACTGCTTTTGTTGTGTCCCAGAGGTTTTGATAGGAAGTATTTTCATTCTCGTTGCATTCTATAAATTTCCTTATTCCCTCCTTGATGTCTTCTATAACCCAGTCTTTTTTCAGGAGGGTATTGTTCATTTTCCAAGTATTTGATTTCTTTTCCCTAGTTTTTCTGTTATTGATTTCCAGCTTCATTGCCTTGTGGTCTGAGAAGATGCTTTGTAATATTTCGATGTTTTGGACTCTGCAAAGGTTTGTTTTATGACCTAATATGTGGTCTATTCTAGAGAATGTTCCATGTGCGCTAGAAAAAAAAGTATACTTTGCAGCAGTTGGGTGGAGAGTTCTGTATAAGTCAACGAGGTCAAGTTGGTTGATTGTTGTAATTAGGTCTTCCATGTCTCTATTGAGCTTCTTACTGGATGTCCTGTCCTTCTCCGAAAGTGGTGTGTTGAAGTCTCCTACTATAATTGTGGAGGTGTCTATCTCACTTTTCAGTTCTGTTAAAATTTGATTTATGTATCTTGTAGCCCTGTCATTGGGTGCATAAATATTTAATATGGTTATGTCTTCCTGATCAATTGTCCCTTCTATCATTATGTAGTGTCCTTCTTTAACCTTTGTGGTGGATTTAAGTCTGAAGTCTATTTTGTGAGAAATTAATATTGCTACTCCTCTTCTTTTTTGCTTATTGTTTGCTTGATATATTTTTTCCATCCTTTGAGTTTTAGTTTGTTTGTGTCTCTAAGTCTAAGGTGTGTCTCTTGTAGGCAGCATATAGATGGATCGTGTTTCTTTATCCAGTCCGAGACTCTCTGTCTCTTTATTGGTGCATTTAGTCCATTTACATTCAGGGTAATTATAAATAAGTGTTTAGTGTTGTCATTTTGATGCCTTTTTATGTGTGTTGTTGACAACTTCATTTTTCCACATATTTTTTGTGCTGAGGCGTTTTTCTTAGTAAATTGTGAGATCCTCTTTTTCGTAGTGTTTGACTTTATGTTTGTTGAGTCGTTAAACATTTCTCTTGGCTTTTATCTTGAGTTATGGAGTTGTTATACCTTTTTGTGGTTACCTTATTATTTACCCCGATTTTTCTAAGTAAAAACCTAACTTGTATTGTTCTATATCGCCTTGTATCACTCTCCATATGGCAGTTCTATGCCTCCTGTATTTAGTCCCTCTTTTTGATTATTGTGATCTTTTACATATTGACTTCAGTGATTCCCTGTTATGAGCATTTTTTTTTTTTAATTAATCTTAATTTGTTTTTGTGGTTTCCCTATTTGAGTTGATATCAGGACGTTCTGTTTTGTGATCTTGTGTTGTGCTGGTATCTGATATTATTGGTTCTCTGACCAAACAATATCCTTTAGTATTTCTTGTAGCTTTGGTTTGGTTTTTGCAAATTCTCTAAACTTGTGTTTATCTGTAAATATCTTAATTTCGCCTTCATATTTCAGAGAGAGTTTTGCTGGATATATGATCCTTGGCTGGCAGTTTTTCTCCTTCAGTGTTCTGTATATGTCGTCCCATTCCCTTCTTGCCTGCATGGTTTCTGCTGAGTAGTCTGAACTTATTCTTATTGTTTCTCCCTTGAAGGAAACCTTTCTTTTCTCCCTGGCTGCTTTTAAAATTTTCTGTTTATCTTTGGTTTTGGTGAGTTTGATGATAATATGTCTTGGTGTTTTTCTTTTTGGATAAATCTTAAATGGGGTTCAATGAGCATCTTGGATAGATATCCTTTCGTTTTTCACGATGTCAGGGAAGTTTTCTGTCAGGAGTTCTTCAACTATTTTCTCTGTGTTTTCTGTCTCCCCTCCCTGTTCTGGGACTCCAATCACCCGCAAATTATCCTTCTTGATAGAGTCCCACATGATTCTTAGGGTTTCTTTATTTTTTTTAATTCTTTTATCTGATTTTTTTTCAGCTATGTTGGTGTTGATTCCCTGGTCCTCCAGATATCCCAGTCTGCATTCTAATTGCTCGAGTCTGCTCCTCTGACTTCCTATTGCATTGTCTAATTCTGTAATTTTATTGTTAATCTTTGGGATTTCTACATGCTGTCTCTCTATGGATTCTTGCAATTTATTAATTTTTCCACTATGTTCTTGAATAATCTTTTTGAGTTCTTCAACAGTTGTATCGGTGTGTTCCTTGGCTTTTTCTGCAGTTTGCCTTATTTCATTTGTGATGTCTTGAAGCATTCTGTAAATTAGTTTTTTATATTCTGTATCTGATAATTCCAGGATTGTATCTTCATTTGGGAAAGATTTTGATTGTTTTGTTTGGGGGGTTGGAGAAGCTGTCATGGTCTGCTTCTTTAAGTGGTTTGATATGGACTGCTGTCTCTGAGCCATCACTGGGAAACTAGTTTTTCCAGAAAATCCGCTAAAAAAAAAATACAGTCAGATCCCTATCAGAACTGCCTTTGGATTATAACTGCCACCTTGTTCCCTGTAAGGATGAAAGTCTGAGATTTGGATCCTATATGCTTGGCTGTAGCTGGTTCTGTGTTTTTAGTCCAATTACGGGTGGATTTTTGGTCCTTGGGTTTTTTGTGTTTCCTTCTCTCAGGCCGGAAGAGTGGGTTAGGAAAAGACCAAAAGAAAAAAAAAAAAAGGGTGGGGGCAAGCAAAGCCGCCACGGAGCCGGAGCCATTCTCCCTCTGGCTCAGGAAATTCCAATGTTAATGAAGCTGCCTGGGGAGGGTGGGGGAGGGATCAGAGAGATAGGAGAGTAGCACCTCCGAATATAGCCAGAGTTGCTTGTCTTGCTTGGAATGAGTATTTTCTCTGAGATTCCCGAGGGGCATGTCGCCTAAGTGTGCTGGCTGTGTGGAGATTGCCCCTGGGGATCTGGCCCACTGAAGAGGTGGTCAGATCCTCTGCTGCCAGTCCCACACCCAGCGTCAAAGTTTCCCCTGCTAGGACGGTGCACTCCCGACTCCAAAATCAGTCGCTGCCTCCCGGGGACTTCTCGTCCTGCCAGCCATCGCTGTGCCGCCCCCGCAGACCAGCTGGGCCCCCTCCCGGGGTTAGTTCAGGGGAGTGGAGCAGCTCTCCGTGCTTGTGCCTTGACAGTGCCCAGTTAAAAGCCCGGCGGCAAGATTCCCCGGCTGAGACCCTGCTCTCCCAGCTCCAAGACCAGTCACTGCCTCCGGGGACTTCTCCCACCAGCTGCGTCGCCACAACGCCCGCACAAATTGGCTGGGCCCCCTCCCGGGGTGAGTTCAGGGGGGTAGGGCTGCACCCCTTGTTTGCACTGTCAGCTCCCCTGGGCCCTGCCCTAAATCGGGCACCAAATGTTACCTGACTGGGACACTGGCTCCAGGCTCCGAAAACAATCGCTGCTTCCACGTATTTGTTCGTTTTCCATCTCTAAATCTGTGTTTGTTGTTCAGGGTTCGTAGATTGTTATGTATGTGATCGATTCACTTGTTTTTCTGAGTCTTTGTTGCAAGAGGGATCCGAGGTAGCGTCTACCTAGTCCGCCATCTTGGCCCCGCCTCCCGACATTTTATTTTATATCATACTATGTTTAAGATTTTTAAAATTCTGAAATAATATTTATGATTTCTCTTGCCTATATAATTTTTTGCCAATTCTGTAAAAATTTGAACCAGTATCAAACGTATAGAAAAGTTACATGTATAATGCAAAGAATTTTTTTTAATCATTTGAGAGTATATTGAGAACTTGATGTCCTATCGACCTCTGAGACTCAGGCACATATTTTGAAAAAAAAATTCTTAAACATAACTGCAAAATAACTATCAAAATCAGGGAGTTAGCATTGATATATGATAATCTTCTAATCTTCATACTCAATTGAAATTTTGCCTAGTGTCAGAATAACATCCTTTATAGCTAGTGGATCAAACTTAGAATCACACAGGCTCTTTTTTTGTTTGTTTGTTTTGTCATGCTGACACTTTGAAGATTATAGGGCAGTTATATAAATTGTCCCTCCATCTGAATTTGTGTGTTATTTCCTCATGATGAGGTTCACATTATGCAGCTTTGGAAGTAACATGAAGGAAATGATGCCACTTTTTGTGCTTTGCTTTCTAGGTTTTTATTTGTCCCATTACTCTGGATGTTCACTTTCATCACTTACTTAAGGTGGTGTCTGCCAGGTTTCTCTGAAGAAAAATTTATTCACTTTTGCTTTGTAAATAATAATTATCTACTTTTTTTTGAGGAAGTGCTTTTAAAATATGTAAATGTTAGGTTGTTGTTGTTGTTGTCTCCCATCAGGTTGATTCTGACTCATAATGACCACATGTGACCTAGCAGAACTGCCCACATGGTTTTCTAGGCTGTAATCTTTGTAGAAGCAGATTGCCAGATCTTTCTCCTATGGGAGCCACTGAGTGGGTTTGAACCACCAAACTTTTGGTTAGCAGCCAAGTGCTTAAATGTTGTGCCACCATGGCTTGTTATGCAAATATTATGTTCCTTATCAAATTTTTAATTTAGTCTTTATTCATTTATATCAATATGGACTGACAGCTTCCTATGTTATACAAAGAATAACAATCAGCTAATGTCATTATCATTCTAATGATGCAATTTCCCTGTATTTGTCCAGTCAAAGCCCCTCTTAGCTGGCTTCATGCCTTTTTTGACACTTCCCTATCATTATTAGAACACATGGTTTTCTAGGTTCATCTTATAATTTCTTTGCTTCAGTCCTGGAATCAGCCATTTTTATAAGGAGCCCTGATTCCCTTTAATAGAGGATAGTGTTTAGAAGTCAAAACCTTGAGCTAGTTTTTCACATTACTATCGGGGTGCCACTACTCCCAGATCCTCTCAAGGAACAGAGCTAAGGAATATATGTAATACGTGAAAGAATGTATGTATGTGTGTTCACATCCATTTATACATCTTGAAAACCACGAGATCAACACCAATATTCCCAAATCTCTAAAAGCACATTAGTTTCATTATAATTTTCTTTTTTTCCCACTTTTGCAATTCCCCCTTCTCTACTAGTGAGAAGGTAAGTGAGAAAGAGGAAGACCCTCAGAGATGGATTGACAAAGTGGCTGAAACAGTGAGCTCAAATATAGCAACAATTGCAAGGACCACACAAGACCAGGCAGTATTTTGTTCTGTTGTACGTTGGGTGGCTATGAGTCAGAACTGACTGGACGGCACCTAACAACAACTACCAGTGAGAAACTCATCTACCACTACTTCCATTTTTGTCAACACATTTACTTATTTTGACCTTTCTCCTGTAGTAGAGTTGCCAAATTTATTCCTTGTTTGTCTTCAGTTTAACTTAACTGGGCATCACTATATTTTATCTGGCAACCCTACTGTATCTAAATTACAGGATTGTCACTGTCCTCTTGATGAAACAAATGCCCTCCCTACCACACTCAATCTTTAACATCTGTGCTGATATGTCTTTAAATGATGGACACCCCACTAGCCTTGATTAGGCTCTGTCTGTCCACACCAGGCTCATCCTCTATGTGGATGCCCTATTTAGCTTGCTTGAGCTCAAAGACTCCATGCTCATCCTCTCTTCTTTGGGCTCACCCTTCTCACCTGCACCTAGCCACCCTCACATGTGTGCTTCCCTTGTGCTCTTCAGGTTCTTTCTTCTCTTGCCAGAACATCTCTCCATGTGGAAACCCTTGGGATGTATTGCACCATGTCTACTTGACTCCAGTCTTATACCTTCCTTTCTCCACTCAGAATCCAGCTCCCCATGGTGGACATACTCTTCATGTGTATGTCCTCCTTATCCTCCTTGGGCACCAACACTCCACATTTGGCCACCACCACTCCCCTACTCCAGCCATGAAGGCTAGCCCTTCTCTGCCCCACATAATTACTTTAAAACCAAATTTTTAAGAAAGAGAAGGGAAGGGAAGGAAACAGAAAAAAAGAAGAGAATAAAGATTAGCAAAGATTTTTGTGTACAGAATAATATGAAAAGATCTGAAGAGAAAATAAACCCATTGCCATCCAGTCGATTCTGACTCAGCAACCTTATAGGACAGAGTAGAACTGCCCCATAGAGTTTCCAGAGAGCACCTGGTGAATACGAACTGCTGACCTTTGATTACCAGCAAACCCTTAACCACTGGGCCACCAGGGTTTCTGAAGAGGAAATACATTATATTAATATATTACAACACCGGAAAGGATAGGACTCAGATGAGAATGTCACAGAGACAAGGAAACAAATAACAAAGGAAGCTTTGGTCGTCACAGTAAATTACGATAATGACAGTTGGGATGGGGCATCAAAGTTTATGATTTATTGTACATCTGAGGAGTAGAAGCTACTTCTTAAAAGGATGTCTCCCCAGTTGCTGGTTTTGGTTACAGCCTGGAATTTACCAAAATCATGATTATAGGAGGACGTGGAACTGGGAAAGAAGAAAGAAATCATGGGTTCAGTTTTAGACATCTTACAAATGACATCCCCATGGAACAGCCACAATTCAGGCAACAGAAAGCTTTAATTTTTTTTTTTTAAGTAGTGATTTGCATATAATAATAATAATTTGCATATTATAGTAATCATTTCTATAGGTATGGAGACAAATTTTTTTGTGTGTGTGAGAAAGGTATACTGATTTTGCTGTGGTGATCATTAGAGGGAGCCCCAGCACAGCACTTTAAATTCCTGTAACAGTACTTACCAACTCAGAAAACTTGTCGGAACTGAGAAAAAAAAAGCTCTCTCCTATTCAAAGTTAACCCAAAGTTAGCACTTAGTAAAAACCGACTGCATTCCAGTGATTCAAATACTTCTAGAGTATTTGAGAATAGGTTTAAAATATGTCCCTATCAGTTAAGAGCTGCACCCCATCAAAGAAAAATGAAATAAAAAAATAATGCTTGGTGTCTTTTTTTCTTGGATCCACCTGATAAGAAATATCTTGATAATATTAAATATATTGCAGTTCATCCAAATACCAAAGGACCTCTGAAGATTTAAATCAAAGGAAAAAAAAAAAAAGATACCTTAAAAGACACCATCTTCCCGGGGGAGGCGGAGCCAAGATGGCGGACTAGGCAGACACTAACTCGGATCCCTCTTACAACAAAGACACGGAAAAACAAGTGAATCGATCACATACATAACAATCTACGAACCCTGAACAACAAACACAGATTTAGAGGCGGAGAACAAACTAATAAGGGGAAGCAGCGATTGTTTCCAGAGCCTGGAGCCAGTGTACCAGTCAGGTACGGCACAAGCACAGAGAGCTGCTCCACCCCCCTGAACTAACCCCGGGAGGGGGACCAGCCGGTTCCACGGGCGGCGTGGGACGCAGCCGGTAGGAGAAGTCCCCGGGAGGCAGTGACTGGTCTTGGAGCAGGAAGAGCAGCGTCCCAGCCGGAGAACCGTCCCGCCGGGATTTGGACCGGACGCAGCAGATTTTCTGGAAAAAGTAGTTTCCCAGTGATGGCTCGGAGACAACAATCCATATCAAACCACTTAAAGAAGCAGACCATGACAGCTTCTCCAACCCCCCAAACAAAACAATCAAAATCTTTCCCAAATGAAGATACAATCCTGGAATTATCAGATACAGAATATAAAAAACTAATTTACAGAATGCTTAAAGATATCACAAATGAAATTAGGATAACTGCAGAAAAAGCCAAGGAACACACTGATAAAACTGTTGAAGAACTCAAAAAGATTATTCAAGAACATAGTGGAAAAATTAATAAGTTGCAAGAATCCATAGAGAGACAGCATGTAGAAATCCAAAAGATTAACAATAAAATTACAAAATTAGACAATGCAATAGGAAGTCAGAGGAGCAGACTCGAGCAATTAGAATGCAGACTGGGACATCTGGAGGACCAGGGAATCAACACCAACATAGCTGAAAAAAAATCAGATAAAAGAATTAAAAAAAATAAAGAAACCCTAAGAATCATGTGGGACTCTATCAAGAAGGATAATTTGCGGGTGATTGGAGTCCCAGAACAGGGAGGGGAGACAGAAAACACAGAGAAAATAGTTGAAGAACTCCTGACAGAAAACTTCCCTGACATCGTGAAAAACGAAAGGATATCTATCCAAGATGCTCATTGAACCCCATTTAAGATTTATCCAAAAAGAAAAACACCAAGACATATTATCATCAAACTCACCAAAACCAAAGATAAACAGAAAATTTTAAAAGCAGCCAGGGAGAAAAGAAAGGTTTCCTTCAAGGGAGAAACAATAAGAATAAGTTCAGACTACTCAGCAGAAACCATGCAGGCAAGAAGGGAATGGGACGACATATACAGAACACTGAAGGAGAAAAACTGCCAGCCAAGGATCATATATCCAGCAAAACTCTCTCTGAAATATGAAGGCGAAATTAAGATATTTACAGATAAACACAAGTTTAGAGAATTTGCAAAAACCAAACCAAAGCTACAAGAAATACTAAAGGATATTGTTTGGTCAGAGAACCAATAATATCAGATACCAGCACAACACAAGGTCACAAAACAGAACGTCCTGATATCAACTCAAATAGGGAAACCACAAAAACAAATTAAGATTAATTTAAAAAAAAAAAAATGCTCATAACAGGGAATCACTGAAGTCAATATGTAAAAGATCACAATAATCAAAAAGAGGGACTAAATACAGGAGGCATAGAACTGCCATATGGAGAGTGATACAAGGCGATATAGAACAATACAAGTTAGGTCTTTACTTAGAAAAATCGGGGTAAATAATAAGGTAACCACAAAAAGGTATAACAACTCTATAACTCAAGATAAAAGCCAAGAAAAACGTAACGACTCAACTAACATAAGTCAAACACTATGAAAATGAGGATCTCACAATTTACTAAGAAAAACGCCTCAGCACAAAAAAGTATGTGGAAAAATGAAGTTGTCAACAACACACATAAAAAGGCATCAAAATGACAGCACTAAAAACTTATTTATCTATAATTACCCTGAATGTAAATGGACTAAATGCACCAATAAAGAGACAGAGAGTCACAGACTGGATAAAGAAATACGATCCATCTATATGCTACCTACAAGAGACACACCTTAGACTTAGAGACACAAACAAACTAAAACTCAAAGGATGGAAAAAAGTATATCAAGCAAACAATAAGCAAAAAAGAAGAGGAGTAGCAATATTAATTTCTGACAAAATAGACTTTAGACTTAAATCCACCACAAAGGATAAAGAAGGACACTACATAATGATAAAAGGGACAATTGATCAGGAAGACATAACCATATTAAATATTTATGCACCCAATGACAGGGTGCAAGATACATAAATCAAATTTTAACAGAACTGAAAAGTGAGATAGACACCTCCACAATTATAGTAGGAGACTTCAACACACCACTTTCGGAGAAGGACAGGACATCCAGTAAGAAGCTCAATAGAGACACGGAAGATCTAATTACAACAATCAACCAACTTGACCTCGTTGACTTATACAGAACTCTCCACCCAACTGCTGCAAAGTATACTTTTTTTTCTAGCGCACATGGAACATTCTCTAGAATAGACCACATATTAGGTCATAAAACAAACCTTTGCAGAGTCCAAAACATCGAAATATTACAAAGCATCTTCTCAGACCACAAGGCAATAAAACTAGAGATCAATAACAGAAAAACTAGGGAAAAGAAATCAAATACTTGGAAACTGAACAATACCCTCCTGAAAAAAGACTGGGTTATAGAAGACATCAAGGAGGGAATAAGGAAATTCATAGAAAGCAACGAGAATGAAAATACTTCCTATCAAAACCTCTGGGACACAGCAAAAGCAGTGCTCAGAGGCCAATTTATATCGATAAATGCACACATACAAAAAGAAGAAAGAGCCAAAATCAGAGAACTGTCCCTACAACTTGAACAAATAGAAAATGAGCAACAAAAGAATCCATCAGGCACCAGAAGAAAACAAATATTAAAAAATTAGAGCTGAACTAAATGAATTAGAGAACAGAAAATCAATTGAAAGAATTAACAAAGCCAAAAGCTGGTTCTTTGAAAAAATTAACAAAATTGATAAACCATTGGCTAGACTGACTAAAGAAATACAGGAAAGGAAACAAATAACCCGAATAAGAAATGAGAAGGACCACATCACAACAGAACCAAATGAAATTAAAAGAATCATTTCAGATTATTATGAAAAATTGTACTCTAACAAATTTGAAAACCTAGGAGAAATGGACGAATTCCTGGAAAAACACTACCTACCTAAACTAACACATTCAGAAGTAGAACAACTAAATAGACCTATAACAAAAAAAGAGATTGAACCGGTAATCAAAAAACTCCCAACAAAAAAAAGCCCTGGCCCGGACGGCTTCACTGCAGAGTTCTACCAAACTTTCAGAGAAGAGTTAACACCACTACTTCTGAAGGTGTTCCAAAGCATAGAAAATGACGGAATACTACCCAACTCATTCTATGAAGCCGCCATCTCCCTGATACCAAAACCAGGTAAAGACATTACAAAAAAAGAAAATTATAGACCTATATCCCTCATGAACATTGATGCAAAAATCCTCAACAAAATTCTAGCCAATAGAATCCAACAACACATCAAAGAAATAATACACCCTGATCAAGTGGGATTTATACCAGGTATGCAAGGCTGATTTAATATCAGAAAAACCATTAATGTAATCCATCACATAAATAAAACAAAAGACAAAAACCACATGATCTTATCAATTGATGCAGAAAAGGCATTTGACAAAGTCCAACACCCATTCATGATAAAAACTCTTACCAAAATAGGAATTGAAGGAAAATTCCTCAACATAATAAAGGGCATCTATGCAAAGCCAACAGCCAATATCACTCTAAATGGAGAGAACCTGAAAGCATTTCCCTTGAGAACGGGAACCAGACAAGGATGCCCTTTATCACCGCTCTTATTCAACATCGTGCTGAAAGTCCTAGCCAGGGCAATTAGGCTAGACAAAGAAATAAAAGGTATCCGGATTGGCAAGGAAGAAGTAAAGTTATCACTGTTTGCAGATGACATGATTATATACACAGAAAACCCTAAGGAATCCTGCAGAAAACTACTGAAACTAATAGAAGAGTTTGGCAGAGTCTCAGGTTATAAAATAAACATACAAAAATCACTTGGATTCCTCTACATCAACAAAAAGAACACCGAAGAGGAAATAACCAAATCAATACCATTCACAGTAGCCCCCAAGAAGATAAGATACTTAGGAATAAATCTTACCAAGGATGTAAAAGACCTATACAAAGAAAACTACAAAGCTCTACTACAAGAAATTCAAAAGGACATACTTAAGTGGAAAAACATACCCTGCTCATGGATAGGAAGACTTAACATAGTAAAGATGTCTATTCTACCAAAAGCCATCTATACATTTAACGCACTTCCGATCCAAATTCCAATGTCATATTTTAAGGGGATAGAGAAACAAATCACCAATTTCATATGGAAGGGAAAGAAGCCCCGGATAAGCAAAGCACTATTGAAAAAGAAGAAGAAAGTGGGAGGCCTCACTTTACCTGACTTCAGAACCTATTATACAGCCACAGTAGTCAAAACAGCCTGGTACTGGTATAACAACAGGCACATAGACCAATGGAACAGAATTGAGAACCCAGACATAGATCCATCCACGTATGAGCAGCTGATATTTGACAAAGGACCAGTGTCAATTAATTGGGGAAAAGATAGCCTTTTTAACAAATGGTGCTGGCATAACTGGATATCCATTTGCAAAAAAATGAAACAGGACCCATACCTCACACCATGCACAAAAACTAACTCCAAGTGGATCAAAGACCTAAACATAAAGACTAAAACGATAAAGATCATGGAAGAAAAAATTGGGACAACCCTAGGAGCCCTAATACAAGGTATAAACAGAATAAAAAACATTACCAAAAATGATGAAGAGAAACCCGATAACTGGGAGCTCCTAAAAATCAAACACCTGTGCTCATCTAAAGACTTATCCAAAAGAGTAAAAAGACCACCTAAAGATTGGGAAAGAATTTTCAGCTACGACATCTCCGACCAGCGCCTGATCTCTAAAATCTACATGATTCTATCAAAACTCAACCACAAAAAGACAAACAACCCAATCAAGAAGTGGGCAAAGGATATGAACACACATTTCACTAAAGAAGATATTCAGGTAGCCAACAGATACATGAGAAAATGCTCTCGATCATTAGCCATTAGAGAAATGCAAATTAAAACTACCATGAGATTCCATCTCACACCAGCAAGGCTGGCATTAATCCAAAAAACAGAAAATAATAAATGTTGGAGAGGCTGCGGAGAGATTGGAACTCTCATACACTGCTGGTGGGAATGTAAAATGGTACAACCACTTTGGAAATCTATCTGGCGTTATCTTAAACAGTTAGAAATAGAACTACCATACAACCCAGAAATCCCACTCCTAGGAATATACCCTAGAGATACAAAAGCCTTCATACAAACAGATATATGCACACCCATGTTTATTGCAGCTCTGTTTACAATAGCAAAAAGTTGGAAGCAACCAAGGTGTCCATCAACGGATGAATGGTTAAATAAATTGTGGTATATTCACACAATGGAAAACTACGCATCGATAAAGAACAGTGACAAATCTCTGAAACATTTCATAACATGGAGGAACCTGGAAGGCATTATGCTGAGCGAAATTAGTCAGAGGCAAAAGGACAAATATTGTATAAGACCACTATTATAAAATCTTGAGAAATAGTAAACCTGAGAAGAACACATACTTGTGTGGTTACGAGGGGGGGAGGCAGGGAGGGTGGGAGAGGGTTTTTTACTGATTAATCAGTAGATAAGAACTGCTTTAGGTGAAGGGAAAGACAACACTCAATACATGGAAGGTCAGCTCAATTGGACTGGACCAAAAGCAAAGAAGTTTCCGGGATAAAATGAATGCTTCAAAGGTCAGCAGAGCAAGCGCGGGGGTCTGGGGAACATGGTTTGCGGGAACTTCTAAGTCAATTGGCAAAATAATTCTATTATGAAATCATTCTGCATCCCACTTTGAAATGTGGCGTCTGGGGTCTTAAATGCTAACAAGCGGCCATCTAAGATGCATCAATTGGTCTCAACCCACCTGGAGCAAAGGAAAATGAAGAACACCAAGGCCACACGACAACTAAGAGCCCAAGAGACAGAAAGGGCCACATGAACCGGAGACCTACATCATCCTGAGACCAGAAGAACTAGTTGGTGCCCGGCCACAATCGATGACTGCCCTGACAGGGAGCACAGCAGAGGACCCCTGAGGGAGCAGGAGATCAGTGGGATACAGACCCCAAATTCTCATGAAAAGACCATACTTAATGGTCTGACTGAGACTAGAGGAATCCCGGCGGCCATGCTCCCCAGACCTTCTCTTGGCACAGGACAGGAACCATCCCCGAAGACAACTCATCAGACATGAAAGGGACTAGTCAGCGGGTGGGAAAGAGACGCTGATGAAGAGTGAGCTAATTATATCAGGTGGACACTTGAGATTGTGTTGGCAACTCTTGTCTGGAGGGGGGATGGGAGGATAGAGAGAGAGGGAAGCCAGCAAAATTGTCAAGAAAGGAGAGACTGAAAGGGCTGACTCAAGAGGGGGAGAGCAAGTGGGAGTAGGGAGTGAGATGCATGTAAACTTATATGTGACAGACTGATTGGATTTGTAAACGTTTACTTGAAGCTTAATAAAAGTTATAAAAAAAATAAAGACACCATCTTCCCATATCAACCAGGATGAAAAAGGAGCATATCAATAGGGCCAAAAGATAAAAGACAGGACACCCAGTTAATTGAATTTCAGAAAAACAGTTTTATTTTCTTTCGTTCTCTCTTTTTTTTTTTTAGTGTAAGTGTGTCTCAAATATTGCATGGGGCTTTTTTATACTCAAAAAATTGTAAGTGTGCATCTGAAATGTAAATTTAACTGGGCATCGTACATTTTTATTTATTAAATCTGGCACCCGTAAGACCAGAAGAGAGGAGGAAAAAACATTTCATCTTATTGTTTTGGCCTAAAATTTTTTAGGTCTGAGATTTCCCAAGACTTGTGATCATCCTGAAATCTAAGCAATAGGTTTCATAAGATACTCAGTACCTTGCAGCCCAGGTACTAATTACCAAATCAGGAGGCCTTATTCACCATCACTTGGGACTTGTATCCTAGACATTGGTTACTGTGCTGGACAAGAAAAAATGGCAGAGGGCTGGTGGTGGGGGCTCAGCACAGTGTCAAGAAACTAGTGAGTTAAAAAAAATTTTTTCTATTTAGGCTATTGCTTTATGCTATTAAATTTCTCTGCTACTGTGGGTTCTTGCCACCACCTGTCACATTGTTGTACTGTTGTGGCTTGCATGTTACTATGATGCCAGAAACTATGCCCCCAGTGTTTCAAGTATCAGCAAGGTTACCCATGGTGGACAGGTGTCAGTGGAACTTCTAGGCTGAGACAGACTAGAAAGAAAAGCCTGGTGACCTACTTATGAAAATTGGCCGATGAAAACCCAATGGATCACTGTAGACTATTGTAAAATGTACAAGGTAGATGAGAATTCCTGGAAAATATTTAAGGAAAGCCCCTGAGCAGTTACTATTAAGAAGGATGATACGGAATAAAACAAAGAGATCAAAAGTATTACAAGGATATATGAGGAAAGAAGGAAGTTAAAAGAGGTACGATGAGGAAATGGATAGAAAATAAAGGCATTGGGAAATTTCTCATAAGCTTATGGCAGGAAACACTAAAGTTTATTTGCATACATTTATGTTCAGAAAGGTCCTGAATGATTTACACACACACACACACACACACAAAAGAATATATACATATTAAAGTGGTCAGTCAGATGCACAGATAATTTTGATTGATTTTAATGTTCTAGATTTATTTTAAAACTAAAATGTTCTGTGGCAGAAGTATTTTATTACTCTTGAAGCAGATCAAAGCATATAACATACACTCAGTCTTCTTTGCAGCTTGTTGGCAGCTTGTTGTGTACTTAGAAAAATACACTGAAATATTATTGATACATGCAATACTCCTCCATGCTTCACCTTTCAGCGTAAATTATTCCTCACGTGTCTTGAAGCATGTCTTACAGAAAATACAGCTTTAATCTTCTCCTATGTGATATTTAAGAGAATCTTCATGAATGTTTTAATTCTCCAAGTGCATTTTTTCCCAAAAGAGATGATTTTTTTTTGCATTTCAAACATTTTAATATAAAAAAAAAAGTTTAGAATTACCTTGTTAAATATCTCTTAGGAAAAATAATAAATGGATCCTCCAATAGGATTTTGAATTACAGAGTCTTCAGGAGCTAAAGAAAAAATTAAAGAAAAGTGAAACAAAAAAGATAATGCCTGGTGTCTGTTTAGAAATCAGGTTGTTTTATTCACCAGGGTGTGGATCAACATTAACTTTTAAAACTAACAAGATTGGAAGACTCATGGTTACCTAAATGAGCTGTTCTGATTACCCTTGGGCGTGGAGTCAGCTTTTGCAGCTCTCTATGAAATTTAGTGATAGCCTTTCTAACTCTTCATGCCAAACAAGCTTTCTGTCTTGAATAAAGAGAAGGCGATTAGCTGTGAAAGTAACTTTCACTCATATGTCAGAATTGTGCAAATATTTCGACAGAAAGAAATGAGACCAAAGGTTTAAAGCCGACATTCAATTGTAAAGGATATAAAGCATTCACGGAAGATTATGGATTTTTAAGTTTAGCATTCTCTATGAAAGAAATTTCAAAGATCTATAAATAGGAATATCTTTTGTGTCTTGCAAGTTTCTCTGTAGAGTGGAATAAATACATAGACTGCCATGTATATTCAAATAATCCATTTAGACCAATGAATCAGCTCTCCTAACTTTGCTTTCGTGTCTATTAGCCAAATCCCTGATTATAGTTTCGTTTCATTTTTCTTTTTTAATGTGAGTGGCAAATATATAATATTTGCCATTTCAACATTTTTTACACTTACAATTCAGTGCCATTATGTTCATCATGTTGTGTAACAATCGCCATACTGTTTCCAGTTCTTTTTCATCTGTTAAACTATTTTACAAAGTGGTTGTAGCATTTTGCATTCCACCAGACATGTATGAGGGTTCTCATTTTTCCACACCCTTGCCAACACTTGGTATTGTCCGTCTTGTTTATTGTAGCCATTCTAGTGGGTGCATAGTGGCATCTCATTGTAAATTTTAATTTGCATGTCCCCAACGGGAACATTTTTTAGCATCTTTTTTCGTTATCAGACATTCATATGTCTTGTTTGGTGGAAAATCTATTTTATTATTTTTTCCATGGTTATAGAGTCACAGAAAAAATTCTTACTGTGTTTTAAAAAAATAGTGCTTTAATTAATATAAAGTATGTACACAAGTGTATTTTCTCTTCTTTTCCTTCTAGCTCCTTCCTCTTCCTCGTACTCCTTCTTCTCCTCTTTCTTCTGAGTTACTGTGTTCCTGAATGAATTATACTAGAAATAACACAGATAAAGCTATATTCCATTGTAACCTCTGACCTTAGCTTTTGGTGACTATTATTGAAGAGAAATCTATAGGCCAACAAAATATGGTTTTCAATTTTGGCAAATTGAATATTTTTTTATCCCTAGGAATAAATAAAATATTAGGTGGAAGCATATTACTTTAACTAAATCTGTGAAATGCACATGCAAGCTATTATTTCAATAGTCGTAACTCCTTTCTCCAATTCAAGCATATTTTTCACTTTAAGTAGTAAAAACTAGTTGTGTAAAGAGGTAAAGAACAATGCAGATACAAAGTAATAATTTTCATATTGTAGAGCAGTAATTAGTTAATTAATTTGTAAAAGCAAGCATGAAATAATCAAACCAATTTTTAACAAACATTATTAAAATTTCGGGAATTAAATGAACATTTAAAGATGCATATAATTTAATCTTTATTTTAATGTTTTTGGTAAAAACATTTTATTGATTAGGAAATTGAAGTTCAGGAATTTTAAATGGGTATTTCCATCCTTTATGCAGATAGGATAAAAATTCTTATCTCCTGTTTTCAATAATTTTTTTTTTTATTTCTATCCTTTAATTTGCAGATAGGATAAAAATTCTTGTCTCCTGTTTTCAAGACCTCTAATCTATGTGTTACAGAATGCTGCCTGCAAATATTGGTTATAAGGACATCATGTTTGGTGGAATGGGTGGTCAGTGGGAAAGAGGAAAACCCTCAGTAAGATGGACTGGCACAGTGGCTGCAACAGTGGGCTCAAGCGTAACAACGGTTGTGGGGATGGCACAGGACTGGGTAGTCTTTCATTCTATTGTACATAGGGTGGCTATGAGTTGGAACTGACTTGATGGCACCTAACAACAATAGCAACAATCTATGGTCAAATGATTTTCAACAAGAGTTCGAAAACAGTCTAGTAGGGAAGGAATTATCTTTTCAACAAATGGTGCTGGTATGCTGGATTTCTACGTGCAAAAGAATGAATTTGGACCCTTAGCTTATACAAAAATTAATTGAAAATGGATAATTGACTTAAATGTAAAAGCTACAACAATAAAACTCTTAGAAGAAAACAAAGGAGTAAATCCTCGCGACCTTGGATTTGGCAATGGTTTCTATATGTCATCAAAAGCACAAACAACAACAACAAAAACCCAGACCAAATCAGTAGCTATCAGGTGGAAAAACTGGAACTTTCACACATTTCTGATGTGGATGTAAAATTGTGTAACCACTGTGGAAATAATTTGGCAGTTCCTCATTAAGGTAAGCATAGAACTACTGTATAACCTAGCAGTTCTTCTCCTAGTTACATACCCCAAATAATTTAAATCAGGTTTAAAAACAAAACTTTATACACGAGTGTTCCTATCAGCACTATTCACAACAGACAAAAGGTGGAAACAAACAAGATTTCAATCAATAAATGAATGGGTAAACAAAATGTTGTATGTGCACGCAGTGGAATATTATGTACCGATATAGCTTTGACATGAAATAACCCTGAAAACATCATGGTAAGTAAAATTATCCAGACACAGGTGGCCACGTATTGTATGATTCCATTTATATGAAACACCCAGTAAAGGCAAATGCATAGAGACAGAACACAGATCAGTGTTATGCTCACAGTTGCCTGTATGCAAAAGTTTTCAGCAGCTCTGTTCATAACCATCAAAAACTGGAAACAGATGTCCTTCAGTAGGTTTAAGGATAAACAATCTTCAGTATGTTTATACAATGGATTACTACTCAGGAAATAAAGGAATAGGAGTAAGCTATAGTGACACACAAGACGTGTATTGATCTCAATTGCATTTTCTTATATGAATGAAGCTAGACCAGAAGACTGCCCAATGTATGATTCCATTTACATAACATTCCTGAAAAGGCATGGCTCCAGTGACAGAGGATAAATGAATTATTTCCGTGGGTTTGGACTGTGGACAGCATTGATTATAAAGGGCAGCATGATGAAATTGAGGGGAGGGTGATGAAACTAACCTGTTTGTTGATGGTTGTTATGGTTACTGAACACTATGGTTTTCCCAAGGCCCGTGGAATTTTACATAAGGTGTGCTATTCACTATATGCCAGTTTATTATTTTTAAATCAGAAAAAAAGTAAAAATACCTGCTTTATTATAAAAGTTGGTGAGAATGCACACTGACTTTAGACTTGAACTTCTTTGTTTTTAATGTGTATAGTTAGTGATGTGGGGTACGGTTTACCGATTTTAGTTATAGGCTTTTGTATCACATTGACCTTAGTTTATAGTAAAAATCTCTTCCTTACATAATGAGTGACTTTGATAAGTATTCCTATACTTGCCAAAATTCCTTTATATTAATAAAGGTTAATAAAATTATATCACAGCACTGCTATGAGGATCAAATGAGATTCAATAAGATTATCTGTTTCAGCACCGCGTGTGTCTCATAGGAAGGACTCAGTAAACATTATCCCCAATGTAGTAAAATGCAAGCATTTAGACCTTTGGAATTTGAAGAGAATTTCAATGTCAAGTCCAAGGACACATCTGCTATTTCCATCTACCGCACGATATCCACGGTTAGTGTGGTTCTTAACGCAGCTCATCGCAACTTGAAAGAGGTTTAACTGCCAAACACTTCTTTCCGGACCTAAAACAAGTACCCCAAAATATTTTTATAATGGACATGTGTATGATATGTCTGGTCTTTCTCCCACTGAACAACTTGTCAAATAGTTGAAGATCATTTTTATGATTTCTCATCATAGCTCATGACCCACAGCTTCCTCAGCCAGTCCTCATGAGACAAGATCCTAAGTCCACAGCAGCCTATTTCTTTAACCGTGAATACGTCAAATTTGCTTATATTACTAAAAAAAAAAAAAAAAAAGGCACCCTCAAAGATGATTCAGTTTATCCTGATCAATACCTCTCTCACCTCATATTTTAGATTTCTATTAATGAGACTTACAGGGAAATTATTTCCTAGAGCCAATCCTTGAGCCACATTCAGGTATCACTTCAAGGATATCTATTGTTTTCTCTAGTGTTTTGTTGTTATTTTGAATCTAAAGATAACAGTACATATATTATGAAAATATTTTTTATATATAAGGTTATTTCAATATCCTGATATCTTCTACTATCACTTTTGCTATCATCCCTACCTTTTCATTCACTGTAATGTTTCAGATATGTGAAATTATCAAAAACTGTCAACTATGGAATTGATATAAATTCGAGGGATGTTGGACTACCCAGGTGAAAACAGTTTTCACATGAGAAAAGAAAACAAATTAGTTTTAAGAGTGTTATTATAATAAAAAGCTATGCTTATGTTTTTTGGACCACTTTTATTAACTAGTGCCCTAATGTAGCCATTTAAAGACAAAGTGCCTATCAAGGGTAAAACAGAAACCATTAATTTAAACCTGAAAACAATGTTTGTCTGTTTGGCATACTAAACATGCAAATGAAGCCCCTAAGATACAAAAGAATCAGACATAAAAAATTATACATTTTTTCACAACACAAGTGGATTTGGCGTATAAGGTAGAATTATTGTGACAAGGTTATTGGATTGTGGGATTCTTGTTTCTTTGATAACAACAGATTGTATTCTCCGTTTCAAGACTGTCTTGAAACAGTAAATCTTCAATTATACCGTTTTCCTTCACCTTACTCTGTAAAAATAAAATCAAAACAGATAGCCACTTTGGTAAAAAAAAGCTTTACAGATATATACTGGGAAGCTAAACCTCATCATTTATTAACAAATAATACGTGGGTAACGTGGTTATGATGTAGCCAATGCCAAGATTTTTTTGTTTTATCTAATTTCCTTTGATCTTTCTTCTCCTCCCTCAAAAGAAAACACTGTGTTTTTTTAATCTCTAAAAGATAATTAATTAGAGTTCCATAACATATATTTTTCTAGGTTAGTATATGCATCTAATTCATTTTTATTTATGTCTACTTTTCAAGTGTGCAAAGTTCTTTAGATATACTCCAATATACTGTACACAATTAAGAAAACACACAGTCCGTTGCCTTCCCTACATTTGGACTACAACTTTGCCTTCTCTTATCAGTTTGAAATCTATATGTATACGCTTTTGAAATAATATACATTCTTTTCTGTGGAATTGAAAAAAACTGTCTTGACAACTAGCACCATCAGGGTACAAGCTGACAGACAATGCTTTTTCTATAGAAGTAAAAGACTTCTCTGGAAGGCAAGAAAATATTTGTGCTCTAATTCAAAGCTTCAGAACATGTGGATCTCCTTCTTAGTCAGCCCTATTCTGTCATTAATTGTGTCAGGAGACGGTATTTTGAGAAATATATTGAATAATTTGCTAGAACGTGAATTGCTAAGCAAAGTAAAGACACGCATAAAATTTATTTTATGGATGATTTACCTTAAGAAAAATAGACAAGGTGATTTGTGGCAGAGTCATGCAAAATGTCTCATTGCCTTTTCAGTTTCATCAATACCAGGAATTCCCAGGCATTTTAAGCATCCTTGTGCATACGCTATGGGATTTTAGATGGACTCCCTCGTCTTTTTCTGGGGATTAGCATATTATTTCTGCAAGCTATTCATTATAAGGAGCTAAAGAAGAGACAAATTTTTTATCACTTGAAAAAAAATTTTCTGGGGCTTGCATATCACAGAAAATTGATTCATTGGATCTTTCTATAAGTACCCACTCTGTATTCTGAACTCCATCAGGGAAAGGGATAGCAAAACTCTCTTAGAATCTAATTTTCATATGACTCAAAAAAGTTTACAAGGACTCACAGAATAATCACAGTGTTTAGAGCAATGATGTAGATACTTAGAAGCAGCAGGCCCTTTTCTACCAGGAGCAACAGTAGGTATGTATAGTATGTATGTGAATAATCTTATGCATGTCTATGTCTGTCTGTCTGCCTATCTACCCAACTATCTACCTATCTAAAAAAAAAAAAAAAAACTACCTACCTATATATCTACCTGTCTGTCTGTCTGTCTATCATCTGTCTATCTAATAATTTTACAAATGAAGTTACTGGACCTCAGATGGTACAGTCCAAAGCCAGTGTTCTAAACCGAATCCACATAACTGCAAAGTTCTTAGCTATTACATTAAACTTCTTAAATTAACTACTGTTTCCTCTAAGGAAAGCTCAGCCTTAGTTTTAATTCTGATTCTTGTATTAAAAATTGAATCACTATGGCTAAATTTAGAAAGGTTTCCACAACCAATAGAAAAACTACAATTCAAGTTATTAGTAAACTTTAAAATTTTACTTTGCTTGAGAAATAGGCAATTTTATTTAGTGTAAATCTTTTTTTTCCCCCTCTCATATGAAAGCATAGGTAAAAATCTTGCCAACTTCTATGAAAATTCAGGATTGCCAAGGGTATAAACTTGTACACCTCAGTAGGATTATGAGCCATCAACCTTTGCAATGAAGTTTTGACAGAACATACTTATCATATACAAAGTATTTCCTATTCTTCAATTTAAAGCCCCTTATATTTTTATATTTGAGCAAAGAAGAATTGACACCTTTGAATTATGGTATTGGTGAAGAATATTGAATATACCGTGGACTGCCAAAAGAACAAAAAAAAATCTGTCTTGGAAGAAGTACAGCCAGGATGCTCCTTAGAATCAAGGATGGCAAGATTTCATCTCACACACTTTGAACATGTTATCAGGAGGTATCAGCCCCTAGAGAAGGACATTTGGTTGGCAAAGTAGAGGGTCAGCGAAAAAGAGGAAGACCCTCAACGAGATGGATTCACACAGTGGTCGCAGCAATGGGCTCAAACATAACAAGGATTATGAGGAAGGTGCGGGACTGGGCAGTGTTTTGTTCTGTTGTACATAGGGTCACTATGAGTTGGAACTGACTTGATGGCACCAAACAACAAGAACATATTTATGTTGTATTCTTACAGTTTAAAAATAATAGCTTTTGGTGTTATTTCATTTTTTTTTCTTGGCACCAATCCACTGAGATAAGCAGAGGAAGTATCCACTGAGCCATTAGTCATTCTATAAACATTTATACATTATCCAATGTGATCTAAGTATTTCTTTGAAAGAATTCATCAGTTAATTTGGGACAGAGGTCTCAGACACTAAGAGATAAAAGTGTGCATGTGGGGACACAGAGGAAGAACTCTTTGCTTATGCCCAGACAGAAGGGAAGACTTTCTGATAAAGTGGACATGTGGGCGGGGTAACAAAGGGCAGGCAATGACATTCTACCATAAGCAAAGGCAACATTTCCTACATAAGGATTCTTAAGTGTAGTGAAGCTATTTAACAGTTACATGACTACTAAATACAGGTTTTTTGGCTCCTAGTGCAGGCATATTGATAAACTTGGGGGAAGATTTTAGGTCTTTACGAACTTTTACATGCAGTCTATTATTTACGAAATACTTGTTATTGTTTGTTAGTTGCCATTAAGTTGGCTTTGACTTTTGGCCACCTGATGCCACAGAACAAAAGCTTGCCTGGTCCTGCACTGTCTTCATAATTGTTGGCATGCTCCAGTCTATTGTTGTGGCCACTGTGTATTTTTAGTGCTTTCCAACCTAGGGGGCTTATCTTCTAACACTATATTGGACAGAATTCTGTTGTGATACATAGTGTTTTCGTTAGCTCCACTGAAATCTGTCCAACATGGGTAACCCTACTGGTATTTGAAATATGGTGGTGTAGTTTCCAGCATTATAGCAACATACAAGTCAACACAGTCTGACAAACTGATAGATGGGTGGTGGTACACAACATTAGTGAGGCTTATTCATTCTTTGTCTTTATCTGCTGTCAAACTTCCCTCTCTATTCTCCTAAACAATTTTACTCAGCATTGAGATCTAGCTCAAGGTCAGCCTCTTCCCTTTCACCTGACACCCAAACCAGCCACTGGTGGGAATGAAAAGGAACAAAGGGGAGGTTTGGCCCCAGTCGTTAACCATAATTTCTGATTTCTTTACAAGTTTTCCTGAGAAAAAGAGCAGCATAGTGCTGAACAGAAAACATTAAAGTAATATTTCAAATGTTTCAATTATACCCACACCAAAACAATAAAGATAAATACGTGCTATGTTACAAATTTTCAATTTTTTAACTAGGTATTTTTTTCCTGTAGATGATTTATAAAGACTTTATAGAGTAGTTCTAAAGAGTTATGATCTGTTTTCTTAAGGTAGCAACTTACTTTCATGATGTTACACGATACCAAGGATTCAGCCAATGGTGTTAACTATTATGTGTTAAATAATAATATAATTACTATGTATATTTCTAAATTTGTATTGTTGCACTTGTTTAAATGAAGATACACTGAAAATAAGAGTCTTTATACCTGAAGGAATGGACTATCTCAGCTGTTTATGAATACCGTTTATTTCAACACATTACTACTGCTACTCAACTGCTCTAAGTTGCCACATACAAAGGCAGAATGCACAATAGGGTTCAACATCCCTATAACTCTAGTTTTAAAATAATCTTCAGTTCTTCCACTATTTTCCTCTATTGTAAATAACAAGAAACCTTTACTTTTTTGATACTTTGTGATGTAGTTTGCCCTTCACTTTCCATAAAACAAATCATTTACAGTGTCTACTCATTTTTCATAATCTGTCTTTTTAATTTAGTATGTTATTCTTTAGTAATTATATTCACATTTTTATGTGAACTTCTCAATTCAATTAACAATTAAAGATACATATATATATTTATGTTCTATTAAATTATCTTCCATTTAGGAATTACCACTGCACAAGACAGGTTTTACCTTTTAAATTGTTTAATATGTGTTTAAAGTGTTTAATATGGTAAAAAGAGTTAAAAAAATATAATTTTGACATTATATTATATAAAATTAAAAGCAGTCAAACATATAGGCATTTACAAGCACATTAAAAATTAAATATTCCTGAGTAAATATAATGTGGTAACTTGGTGGTGCATTGCTAAGAGCTGTGGCTGCTAACCAAAAGGTCAGCAGTTTGAATCCACCAGCTGCTCCTTGGAAACCTTATGGGGCAGTTCTTCCTCTGTCCTATAGGGTCACTATGAGTCAGAATAGACTCAACGGCAAAGGGTTTGGTTGTTTAGATGGAATATTGGAACAGGAAAAGGACAATAGGTAAAAACTAAGAAAACTGAATAAAGTGTGGACTTTAGTTACTAATAAAAATAATAACAAATCAATATTGGTTCATTTGTTTTCAGAAATGTAACACGAATGTATGATATTAACAATAGTGAAAACTGGTGCAGGACATACAAGAACATCCTGCACTATCTCCGTATCTTACATGTAAATACGAAATTTCCTAAAATAAAGTTTATGAAAACATTAAATAACATTTCACAGAGGTTCATTTAGCATGACTAAATGATGACTGGTGCCCTAGTTGCAGAGTGGTTAAATGCTTGGCTGCTAACCAAAAGGTTGGGGTTCAAACCCACAGTGGCTCCATGGGAGAAAGATATGGCAGTCTGCTTCCATAAAGATTACAGCCTTAGGAACCCTATGGGGCAGTTATACTCTGTCCTATAGAGTCACTATGGGTCTGAAGTGGCTGGATGGCAACAGGTGTTTTTAAATGATGACTACTTTCTTCCAAAACCTCTTTAAGGCATGGAAAAGATGGTTCTGAATTTTTCTTCAGCTGCAAAGAGAAGAGTGGAGTCCATTTCATAGAAATCCTGTAGGGGGCGTATCCTGGATTCCAAAATTCTAAAAAGACCCCTGTTCCAGATTGAGGAAAGAGGTTTTCATAGATACTTTTTCCAATGGTGAGAAAAAATATGGAAAATATATTATTTTAAAATTTACAGTGCTCTTACTTTCAAATGAATTTGTGAAAAATTATAAAAATTCTAATAAATTTTAAAAATAAGTTTTATTCTCCTGCATAATAAGACAATCTGCAGGTCACAGATTAGAAGATTGATGCTTTGAGAATTTGTCAGTTCACAAGGTGTCAGAAACTGGTAAGGTTTTTTCCTGGCAGTATCAGGACCCACTTTGGAAGCCATGATTATCTGCTTCTTTTCCCTTTAAAGTAATTATTTTGAAAAAAATCTTGATCTTTATTGATGAAGCCATTTTAATTCTGAACATATCTAAAATACTGATTGCCAATAGGGGGTGTTTACCTGCAAGTTAAATAGTTCAAGATTATGACGCTTTAATTTCTGAAGGGTTTTTTGTTTGTTTTCTATTTAATAACTTTTATGCCTTTTCTTTTACTACATGGCTGCTTCAATCACCTCACAGTTCCACCCAAGTTCCTACCCACCTGCCTCTGGCATTCCTTATTTCTTCAATATTTACCAATTGAAAACTTCTATTTTTTTTCCCAGTGGGTTAAGAAGTTAGATAATTATACCAATCAGGCTTGCTTGAGTGGACTCACCTAAAAACATGTGCAAATTTGTTATCTATATAATTCAGTCTTTATTTCAGCTAACCCAGGAAACAGTTCTTACTGAGTAACTGATTCTTGCCTTGTCTGGAAAGATGAAGTTTCCAGATCAGTGATCTCTGGGAAAAATGGGTGCGTTTTAAGTATCTTTTGAAAATTAAATATTTCTCTTCATGCATGTCAGTCCAGATATACAAACATACCTACGAAATTCAAAGTGTTTATTTAGTTTTATTTTTAAGAAATTTAAAATTTGAATTTTAAAAATCAGCATATTTATGATGAAGTAGACATCAGTGACCAAATCTTGGGAAATCATTCAGGTTAAAAATTTCTACATTCTAAAAATCTTCTAAAACATTTTTCTCCACCACTTCACACCAAACCAAAAATAAACAAACCCATTGCCATTGAGTCAATTTCAACTCATAGTAACCCCACAGCACACAGTATCCCTCTGTTGGAGCTTCCCTATCAGGTCAAACAGCCTGACAGAGGCTTCAAGATGTAAATTGTCCTGTAATAAAGACACTTGGTTAGTTTAATTTAAACCTATGTTTTCCAAACAACCTATGTGATTATGTAATCCATTTTGTTATTACTGTTGGTTTGAGTTATCTCCCTGTCTTTCTTTCTCTCTTAGTTTTTAATCGCCTCTTAATGATATCTTCTTGAAGCACACACACGTACACACATTGACTGAAAAGAATTTCTTTTCATATATTGGTATCACACATTGCTTATCTCTAAAGTTAAAAAAATGACTCAATACAGTAAAACCTGTAGAACTCAGAACCTGTGTAAGGCAGAAACCTATCAGAGAAAGAAAACTCAAATGTTTTCCTGCTAATAGGGTGCAAGAGAAAAGCGGTAAGATTGCACCTTATCAGAGGTGGAAAACTTGCGAGACCCAGAAAAACAGGGCAATCCCGTTGAGTTCTGGCTCTCACAAATTTCACTGTATATAAATTGTGACTAAAGATTAGGAGCATTGTATTTATTAAAAATTATTCTATCGTGAATATATATTTCATAACCTATACCAGTACTTTAATGGCTACATATTATCATAGCATCAACACGTTTTAATTTTTAAGACTACCAGAGTCTTGATAAGAAAGGAAAAAATAGCTTTGAACAAAAGAAATACCTTTAAATTCAGTCATTTTAACTCAAAAATATTTAAGAGTTTATTTTGTCTCAAAGTTATTTCAAGATCACAGGATGGACCTTAGGGGTCATGGATGAAAGTCATAGCAGCCTATGACTTTTGGTGTTGAATGTCTGTCATGCCTAAATCTTAAAGATCAGAAAAACCATGAAGTAAAATCATTACCAAGCAAACTTGGTAAACCTCACAGAAAGTTGACCTGGAGAATTTAAGCAAATCTCTATTTCTTTACCCTCCATCAGTACCCTGATTTTAAGGAGAAAACTTTAATAAACACAACTGAAATGTTGTGGGATAATGACGTAAGGCCAATGTAGAATTGTGCTTAAACTTCCTGGGAATCTCAAAGAAATTGCAAATGCTGAATAAAGAGCAAGAGAAAAGGGGAGGGCACTCTATGGCTGACCAGTAATGGAGCTGTGGAGATTCAGCCAATTTGAGCACCTGCTGTTTGACCACAAGTAGCCACTTGAAAAAAAATTAGGTATTCTCTTTTTCTCGGTGTCAACTGTTAGCTTCAAGGACTCTATGGAGAATTCTAATAGCAAGCGACATACTATCAGATTCGTAGACTTTTCCTTTGCATGGTTAGTAAGATTATTTAGGCTTTTAAGTGTTTTGCCAAGGCTTAGTATAGACAACCTCATTCCAATTGAGCACTTAGAATCACAGAATAATAACATTTCAGAGTGAAGGAAGGGATAGAAATGATATCATCAGTCTTCTCATTTTATAATTTAGGATACAAGAGCCCTGAGACTTGAATGCATTTGTCAAAGTCCACAAATGTCTCTAAGAATCAATAAGCAGTGTGTTAACAAATTTAGCCTGACAGGCTGGTATGGTGCTTGTCCTACACAAATAAGAAAGCTTAAGGTTTAAATTTCTAAAAGGTAAATTATGCACATTTAAAGTGAACACATGTTGAAAATTTTATGAAGCTTATTAATTAATGAGGGAATCCCTAAGAGAGTCCAAATACTCAAAGAACATTTGAGAAAGGAGGTGCGTTTATAAGCAATGCTAGGATGAGATTATTGGTTGAAGGTACAAGTGGTTAATAACCACCTGGACCATAAACCATAAAAAAAAAAAGTTCTCATCCAGCGGATTCTGTCCGACTCATAGTGGCCCAATAGGACAGAGTAGAACTGCCCCGTAGGGTTTCCAAGGAGCACCTGATGAATTTAAACTGCCATCCTTTTGGTTAGCAGCCGAACACTTAACCACTATGCCACGAGGGTTTCCCAATAAACCATAGCCTTTGAAAGTATCTGCTTCACATCTTTACTGAGCAAAAATCTAGAAGTAAACCTCTGCCCCTAAAGAGTTGTGGTATATCCCAGTCAGTACAAAGTTAATCCTAGCACTTCACTAAAAGGAAAGCTAGTAGTCTTGTTTCCCTATTTCTACATTTTTTTTTTTTAATGTAGAAGACAGACTTTTAATGCAGTAGCTTATACACAGTTCAAAAAAATCAGAGTCAGTTCAATTCAAAATAACATCAATATATTAAAAAAAAACTAGGAGGCTTAGAGGGGGCAAGGCCCTGCCCAGAGCGAAAAGGCACTGACCTCAAAGAGACCATCCCTCCCCTTCCACCCCCTAGGGGAGCAGCCACAACCACCACTGGGCTCTTGAAACAGCTTGGGCACCTCCTTGCAGGAGTCAGCAGTACAGAGAGGGTCAAAAACAAAACCATCTAGGGTTAGGGCTCTGCATAGCCATTAAATAAGGGCCCAGACAAAAGGCACTGGGGCTCAAAACACAGGAGACTGCCAAGGGCAGTGTGAGAAGGGCAGCCCTGGAGAACCATCTCGACAGACTGCTTGGGATGTGGCAGGCCAGGGCTTTCTAGCATATCCGTCACCTGTAACTTGTGCTCTTGCTCAGGAGCTCGGTGCTGCTCTGATTAAGCAACTAATTACAGTAAGGCGGGGCTTGGTGAAGCTACTGAGGCAGTGAGCATGCCCTGGGGTAGGGACAAAGCCAGGGGCTTTGCTAATGAGGACCTGTTTGTGTGACTCACTAGCTGTCTGAGGTAGCAGGGAGTGGACGACAGGACATGGACGTTACATGTCAGCTCTAATAGGGACCTTTTCCAGCAAAACTAAAAAAAAACTACACTGGGCTTAATTTGAATAAGCAAAGCCTCTTAAGGGGGAGATGGGGTAGGAGGCCATGGCCTCTCCAGGGGAGAAGATGCTGTTCAGAGCTCTTTCTGGGGTGTGCTTTCTAGGAGTGGGACTGCTGGATCATCAAAACAAAAACCCATATGCTATTTTTATTTCTAACTTTTTAAGGAGGTACCACGTCATTTTTCACAGTGGTAGTACCATTTTATATTCCCCCAAGCAGTACATAAGAGTTCCAATCTCCCTGTAGCCTCTTCAACATTTGTTATTTTCTGTTTTTTTGATTTGTGCCAGCCTTGTTAGGGTGAGATGGTATCTCGTTGTGGTTTTGATTTGCATTTTTGTAATGGCTAGTGATAATGAGCATTTCCTCATGGGTCTCTTAGCCACCTGAACGTCTTCTTTGTTGAAGTGTCTATTCATATCCTTTGCCCATTTTTTAACTGGATTATTTGCCTTTTGTTGTACAAGTGCTTGATTTTCCTACAGATTTTAGAGATTAGACCTTTGTCAAATTTGTCATAGCCAAAAATTTTTCCCCAATCTGTACACTGTCTTTTTACTCTTTTGGTGAAGTCTTTTGATGAGCATAAATGTTTAATTTTTAGAAGATCCCAGTTATCTAGCTTATCTTCTGGTGTTTGTGTATTGTTAGTTATGGTTTGTATCCTATTTATACCATGTATTAGAGCCTCTAACATTGATCCTATTTTTTCTTCTATGATCTTTATAGTTTGGGGGTTTTTATTTAGGTTTTTGATCCATTTTGAATTGGTTTTTTTCTGTATGACGTGAGATATGAATACTGTTTCACTTTTTTGCAGATGGATATCCAGTTTTGTCAGCACCATTTGTTGAAAAGATTGTCTTTTCCCCATTCGATGGACTTTGGGCCTTTGTCAAAGATCAACTGACCATAAAAAAAAAAAAAAAAAGACAGGTGAATTTACTTCTGATTCGCAATTCTGTTCTACTGGTCAATATACCTGTCGTTGTACCAACATCAGGCTGTCTCGACTACCGTAGCTATATAGTGGGTTCTGAAGTCAAGTAGCACGAGCCCTCCTACCTTACTATTTGTCTTCAATACTGCATTACTTATCTGAGCCTCTTTCCTTTCCATATAAAGTTAATGATTAGCTTTTTCATCTCATTAAAGAATGCTGTTGGTATTTCTATCAGAATTACCTTGTATCTGCAGATTGCTTTGGGTAGAATTGACATTTTCCCAATGTTGAGTCTACCTATCCATGAGCATTGTTTGTTTTTTCCATTTATGTAGGTCTCAGTTGTTTTCTTGCAGTAGTGTTTTATAGGTTTCTTTGGATAGTTCTTTTATTATAAAAATGCATGGAAGTGTTTAAAAACAGAAAGAAACAATCTTTGATGGACACTAAGGAGGGGAGCAATGGGGAGGGAAAAGAATTAACTAGACAATAGATAAGTGATAACTTTGGTGAAGGGTAAGACTGTACACAATACTGCAGAAGACAGCACAACTTGAAAAAGGCAAGGTCATGGAAGCTTCGTAAACACATCCAAACTTCCTAAAGGACTGAATTACTGGGCTGAGGGCTGGAGACCATGGTCTCGGGAGACATCTAGCTCAATTACCATTACATAGTTTATAAGGAAAATATTCTACATACTACTTTGGTGGGTAGCATCTGGGGTCTTAAAAGCTCATGAGCAGCCATCTAAGATACTCCACTTGTCCCACCCTGTGTGGGGCAAGGGACAATGAAGAAAATCAAAGACACAAGGGAAAGATTAGTCCAAAGGACTAATGGACCTCAACTACCAGAGCCTCCCCCCGCCTGAGTCCAGCACAACTAGATGGTGCTCGACAACCACCATTGATTGCTCCAACAGGCATCGCATTAGACAGTCCTGGACAGAGCTGCAGAAAAATGTAAAACAAAATTCTAAAAAGAGACCAGACTTACTGGTCTGACAGAGAGTGGAGAAACCCTGAGAGTATGGTCCTGGGACACCCTTTTAACTCAGTACTGAAGTTGCTCCGGAGATTCACCCTTCAGCCAAAGTTTAGACAGGCCCATAAAACAAACAAGACTAAAGGGCATACAAGCCCAGGGGCAAGGGTGAGAAGGCAGAAGGGGACAGGAAAGCTGGTAATGGGGAATCTAAGGTCAAGAAGAGGAAAGTATTGACAAGTCGTGGGGTGGGCAACCAGTGACACAAAATAATATGGGTATTAATAGTTTAATGAAAAATTAATTTTCTCTGTAAAGCTTCATCCAAAGTACAATTTAAAAAAGCTGAAAGGAATAAAGACAAAAGTAGTAGTCAAGCTCCTTGTTGACCAAACATTTCTAAGCACATTAGAGAAAGACAGTTTCAACTCTTTGCAAATATCAAATCTATGTCTGATGCTTCCTGACAAATGAAGAGTAATACAAGATTGTAAAGGTTAAGTTTTTCTTTGGTACCTTTACATGTCCCTTTTGCAAATATCCCTTCGGTTTTATATTTCTATTCATCATGAGTTGCTAATATGCCAAATATAAAAATTTGAAAGGTACATGCCTACAAGGACCAAACTAAAAAAAACCAAACCCTTTGCCATCAAGTTGAGGACCAGGTGGATAATAAATAAATTGTGTGCCTGTGTGTCTGTGTGTTTTGGAAGAATGATGGGGTTGGGGGCAGACTTGAGTGTGCACCCATGAATATTTTTTTAATACTTTTTCTGTGTGGTTTAGGTAAAGGTTTACAGAGCAAATTAGTCTCTCATTAAACAATTAGTACACATATTGTTTTGTGACATTGGTTACCAACTCCACGACATGTCGACACTCTCCTCTTCCTGATCTTGGGTTCCCCATTTCCATTCATCCAGCTTTTCTTTCCCCTCCTGCCTTCTCGTCCTTGCCCCTGGGCTGATGTGTCCATTTAGTCTCAAATACACGATTGAGCTATATGTATTATTGTTTATTTTATGGGCCTGTCTAATCTTTGGCTGAAGGGTGAACCTAAGGAGTGACTTCAGTCCTCAGTTAAAAGAGTGTCCATAAAGAAGTTAACGAACCTACTCATCAAAATAAAGAAGAAAAACATAAAGTTTCAGTAAACCCAAAATCTACAAAAATGAAGGAAATGAAAAGAAAATCCACAAACAAAAGGAATTCAGCACAGGAGAGTAAGAGGAACAAAGAAAACATCAGCACCAAAAAATAAGAAAAAAGATAAAAAAGCACTACAAAATGACAGCAACAAACTCACACCTATCGATAATCACACTGAATGTAAATGGCTTAAATGCACCTATAAATAGTGAAAGAATGGATAAAAATACAGAATCCATCAATATGCTCTCTACAAGAGGCATACCTTAGAAACAAAGACATAAATATATTAAAAATCAAAGGACAGAAAAAATCATATATGTGTTTTGAAGCAAGAGAACTTTCCTGAGGTTCTTCTGATTGTGGCCATGTGGAATTTTTGTATGAACTACCATATTTTTCACAAATAATACACACACACCAATCATGTGCCCCCACGCATATAATGCACATAGCACGCCTAGGTAAATAAAGTTCGAGGAGGGTTTGTGGCCCCCCCAAAAAATAACAAGCATGTTTTTTGCATTAAAAAAATGATATTTTTATTTTAAAGATAGGTCTAACTTTTACAAAACACAAATAATAGTCAACGAAAACACATCTGAACAAACATAGGTATGGGTACATTGATCTTAAATCTTGAAACTGTTATACCTGGTGGTAACGCAGCAAACTTTTCTTTAGCATATTTAGTAGCTATAGGTGGCAACATAGTTGTCAATTTGAACTACAATTATTTAATTATATTTTTCCTTGGGCAAAAGATTTTTAAAAATCTGGCATTATCTTAGAAAAACCATTTCTTTATAGTTATATTAAAGAGTCACAAAATACATTTAATATTCAGGAGCAGGATTAAAAAAATGAACAGAACAATTTTTTTTAATTGTCATGAAAGTACGATATTTACATTTTTTAAATAAAATTGTCTACAGAAAATACAGAAACCCTGGTGGCATAGTGGTTAGGTGCTACTGCTGCTAACCAAAGGGTCAGCAGTTCGAATCCGCCAGGCGCTCCTTAGAAACTCTATGGGGCAGTTCTGCTCTGTCCTGTAGGGCCGCTATGAGTAAGAATCAACTCGATGGCACTGGATTTGGTTTTGTTTTTTGACAGAAAATACCAGAGAAAAATTTTACAGCATAGCTGTATTGGTAATAAAATTTAAAAATAAAAATTTTATAAATATTACTAAACCATTCCATTAATTCATGTTTTACTCAGTTATTTAAACATTCATGCATTCCAAGAAGAGGTGCCTCAAGATGTTTGTAATTATTTCTAGTAATATAATGTAGCCAAATGCTTTGGTTAAAATGTCCAGTCAATTTAGGTAAAACCAGATGACCTGGAATATCCATTAGCAAAGCATTGCCATTCAGTGAATTTGCCAAGATCATAGTGGCCACGTAAAATGAGTGAATCAAAGGAAAGCTAATATAACCAAATTCCCCTGAATTCTCTTCCAGAAGCTTTGCCTGAGTTAAAGCATGCAATCTGCTATATCATCCTTGCCCAGATTGCAGTCAGATCTCTTGCTGACTGTATATTGTCTTCATCCCTAGTTGCTGTTACAGGAGTCACACATTTTATAGCATTTATAGTAGTTTTTCCTGACAAAAATCCTGGGCCAAGTCAATTAACCTCTCAAACCTCAGTATCCCCCCTTATACACACACACATTGAACCCTTTGCTGTCATGTTGATTCCAACTCATAGTGACCCTGTAGGACAGAGTAGAACTGCCCCATAGGATTTCCGAGGAACTGCTGGCCTTCTGGTTAGCTGCTGGGCTCTTAACCATTAAGCCACCAGGGCTCTCTCTCTCTCTCTCTCTCTATATATATATATATATTAGAATGGTACAATTTGCAGTTTCCTTTTTAGATAAATAATTAAATGTATGTCATAGGAAACAGACAATCCCTTTGGCAGAAAACTGTCACTTCCAGAAAAACCAGTAATATGTAATCGTAGTAGAAATATTTGGCTGGCCTATAAATACGCTACTACTAACGTAACATCACTTTCTTAAGCACATTTAGTACTTCAAGCTTTGCTTATTTAATTGTCATGATCAGGCACCTAATTAATTTGATGTGAAAGGATCTGGAAGAGTCTTTGATGATAAATAATTATTTCACAAGTAATCTTACCAAATATTTTTAGTTGTAAGTATCCTAAAGAGCTATGTGTGGTTTACTGTGTTATTTAATACAAGTAAATATATGTTAGAAAAAAATGGATTTTAATTTGATTGGATTTGTTTTTATTTTTCTAGTTTCTAAGTTGGGAGATTAGAACATAAATGCTTGACTCTTTTTTCCCATATAAAAATCTAGAGATATGAATTTCCCTTTAAGCACTACTTTAGCTGTACCTTAGTCAGGGTACTTTAGAGAAACAAAACCAGTCAGAGATAGATAGATAGATAGATGATAGATAGATAGATGGATGGATAGATGGATGGATGGATGGATGGATGGATGGATGGATGGATGGATGGATGGATGGGTGGGTGGGTGGATAAATAGATAGATAGATAGATAGATAGATAGATAGATAGATAGATAGATAGATAGATAGATAGATGATAGACAGAGAGATAGATAGATGATAGACAGATAGATAAAGAAATATGAGTATATTTATAGATGTTTTTAATTACCATCGATTCTGCTCTGACTCACGGAGACCTTATGTATTAACAGAACAAAATGTGCCACCTTCATGATTGTTGGTATATTGAGTTCACTGTTACAGCTATTGTGCCAAACCATTTCACTGAGGGTTTTCCTCGTTTTCGTTGGCCCTCTACTAAACATGATGTCTTTTTCTAAGATTGTTCTTTACTGATGTTGTGTCCTGATGCCACACTCTTCTTCACATAGTCCAGCTTCTCAGATTATTTGTTCAGTATACAAATTGAATAAGTAAGGTAAGAGGATACAACCCAGCCACATGCCTTTTCCAATCTGAACCAAACAGAACCCTCTTGTCTGTGATAAAGACTGCCTCTTTCTTGATCTATGTACAGGTTCTGCATGAACACAATTAAGTTTTCTGGAATTCTCGTTCCTCACAATGTTGTCTATAATTTGTGATGATTCACACAGTCAAAATCCTGTGTAGTTGATAAAACACAGCTAAACATCTTCCTGGTATTCTTTCCTTTTGGCTAAGGTCCATCTGACAACAACAATGATATCCCTCATTCCAAGTCCTCTTCAGAATCAGCTTGAACTTCTGGCATATATGATATATGTAGGTGATATGACATGGAAATAGATACATGGAGATTTAGCTTGAGGAATCTACTCACACTATTGTAGGTGCTGGCAAAATGTGTCTATCAGGTGACAGGCTGTAAATTCAGGCAGTCTTGTGCCCCAAAATCCATATTTCAGGTGATAGAGCAAGAGAGAATTCAGGCACGATGTCTATTTATAGAATACTCCCTCCATGAACCCCCCCTTTTTGCTCTTAAAGCCTTCAACTGATTGCATGAGGCCCCTCCATATTAAGGAAGGTAATCTGCTTTACATAAGGTCAACTGATATAATCACGTGTAATATTTCATAACTACTTCTAGACTAGTATTTGATCAAACAAATGGACACTGTAGCCTGGTGAGGTTGACACATAAAATTAACCATAACAAGCCTCATCTCCCCAAATTTACATAGTTTGTTTTCAATATATTCAGTTCAAACATTTTCTAATTTTCTTCGTGACTTCTTCTTTGACTAAAGCATTTGTTTTAAGGGAATTGTTTACTTTGCAGATATCTGTTAGTTTTATAAATGCTTCAATGTTAGTGATTCTTAATCGAGTTCATTTTTGGTCAAAGTAACAGATACTATAAGAATTCAATCTTTTGAAACCTATTTGGACTGGCTACCTGGCTCAACATATAATCTATCTTGGTAAATATTTAATATGCACTTGCAAAGTTGTTAGAAGGGCATTAAGAGCTATCTCTCTTTTTCTCTAGTAATAATCTTTTCAGTGAAGTCTATTTTGTATGATATTAACGTAGTCATTTTAGATTTCTTTTACTTCCTGTTAGCATGGCCCACTTACCTTCTTCAGGCTATTACTTTAAATCTAATTGGGTGTTTTTATTTAAAATGTATCTCTTTAAACAGCAAATAGACCACCATGGCTATGTTAGTTAAGCATCCTAAGTAGGATATTTTAACCTTTTTAAAGGATAAAAAAAAAAAAAATTTTTTTTAAAGGATTTAGATTGAAATGATGCCTGTTGAACTCCTGCCTCTAACAATGCACAACTGAGTGATTTCAACATATGAACATTGAATTCTGATGGGTTTGCAGATAATACACCTAATATGACAGTTTTCACTCAAAAACTGAGCAACATCACTGTCTTTCCAAAGAAAAAATGATCTTGCTAAATAAAAAAATAATTTATTTCTGTAAGTGAAACTAATAATTCTTTTTCAGAAGACAAACAATAAAAGCATGATTTGAAGCCTGTATCATTCCAAATTAAAAAAAAAAAAAAAATTGATCACTGCTTGCATGTATAATCAGAACAAACGCTGTCTTTTTTTGGAAATATGAGATCATTTTTGGGAGCCAGTGACCTCAAAAAGCATCTTGATTTGCATGTGAGTGCCTAAGAAATATCTTTGCCTCTTTTCCTTCTGAAAATATGGTATATTATTCATAGAAAAGGTACAACAAAGAGGTAAACTAATTGCTAGATTCTCAGATATTTTACATAAAAGCAGGTGAAAAGGTACATCATTGCCATGGAAACAATGATAAGTCATGGAGAAAGCCCATTCCATGTTATAGTTGTCTTTGTAATAAAAGATCTACTTATAGCCCTGATAACACTTTTTGTTAAGCTTAATCTCTGAGAATATGTGTTGGTATATCATTTTATTTAAAAATATATTTTGAATACTAACTGTATGATAAGCACTGTAGTTTGGAATCTGAAATAACACTAACCATCCACCTTGGGTTCTCACTACATAATTAAACCTCATTACTCTAAAGCTTAATGAAATGACTTGAAGTTAAAAAATTTGTCTCTCCTTTTTGATCAACATTCATTACTTCTTCAACGTGCACCTCAAGTCCACATAGACACACACACCTGTACGCACACATACACACACACTTTTTCCTCCTGTAAAACTGTTATATATCAACAAGTGTTAATGATAGGCCATAGGAAGCAATGCTATCTGATCCATCCAGTTTTAAATTCAGTGGATTTTTATGACAAAGCACAGCTATTTATAATTGATTATTTAATGTTTAATGTTACTTCTTCAGAATATACAGTGTAGATACCATTGTCAGTAGTACTTATCTATAGTAGTATCTAGTAGAATTAGAGAGATAATTCTCAGACACATGAAATATTGAGGAGATCACTTTTAGACAAATGAGAAAATAGCTTTTAAACATTTTAATAATTTTCCTCCAACACACATACATTTCTTATGGTATGGGTTAAAAATGAGCACATGTTAGTGATTGGAAATCAGAAGTAGATTATTTCATCTTTTAGTTCTTATCTTGAGTGTGATTTCTGGAAGTATCTCAGGTAATTATTAAATGCTTGTAGTAGTTGTTGTTAGCTGCTGTCGAGATGGTCTCCAACTTATGCAGACCCTTTGCATTGCAGAGAAGAACTTCTCCATAGGATTTTCAAGGCTGTAAACTTTGGAAGCAATTACCAGGCCTTCCTTCTATGGAGTTGCTGGGGGGATTTGAACTGCCAACCTTTCAGTTACCAGCCAATAATAAACCACCTGCACCACCCAGTCCATTATTAAGAGTTTGCTCTGTGTTTAACACTATTCTATAAAATATGGTTCAGAAAAAATTATAACACAGGATTGCTATAAAAAAGAATATTTAGTCTCCTTTGAGATAAAACCAAGCCACAAGAAATGAATAGCAAATAACACAATTTTATATGAAGGAATCAATAGATAACTTTTTGTTATAACCAACAAAGTGCAACACCCTCCTCTCTGTTGGCCCCACCCCTACTCACACATGTTAGGCAAGGTATCTTCTGTCCTGAAGCAGGAAAAGTTAAAGAAAGGGACTATTTAGAGAACAGGAGATTTTATTAGCTACAGATCTTTCTCAAATATTGGATTCATGTAAAATTCCCAATAAAAAATCAGTCAATACAGGGTCTTTTGATTACTGTTATAAGCTCTAAATTTACATAAACTTCTCGAGCCCTATCCCACTCCTCCATCCCAATACCAAACGTTAGCCACCCAAGTCTATTTTAACATTTAACTATCAAGATTGAAGTTTTTAAGAGGGATAAAGCATATTTCTTTCTAGAACTAAATGACATATATACTTCATAGGACTCTTACTAGTCTAGATTACTTACCCCCTTTGCCCTGGATGGTGCAAACGTTTAATGCACTCAGATGCTAACCAAAAGGTTGGAGGTTAGAGCCTACCCAGAGGCAATTCAGAAGAAAGGTCTGGCAATTTACTTGAGAAAAATCAGCCATTGAAAACCCTATGGATCACAGTTGTACACTGACAAACACAGAGTTGTCACGAGTGGAAGTTGACTCCACAGCAAATCATTGGGGTGTTTTTTCTTTCTCTCTCTCTGTGTGTGTGTGTGTGTGTGTGTGTGTTTATCCTAGACTATATGAGAGCTTATAATTTCTTGTGTTTCCCAGTTTCTTCCATTTGCCAGAGCTACGATCCTTGGCATTTAATAAATATTTTTAGAAATTAAAGAAATGAGTCTACTTTATTTTTAAATGAGTGCTCTTCAAACTTGTATCAAAATTATTGTTGGATTTTAGAATTGTCACAGAGCTTATAAACCATATCCATATATCTGATTATACAGAGGAAAAGTTTAGTAATTTGTCAAGGGCAACATAATTATGGGAAAACTTTAAAACTTACTTCCAAGGAGACTTTCTATTTCTTTCCAGACTAAATATTGATTTCTTCAGCCATCATGCCTATGAAAGACTTCCAAATTCCACTCACCTGGGTCTCCTCCAGCTGGATCTATTATAAATGGCTCATGTATGCAAGCTTTTAGCAGCCTCATAAAACATTGCCCATACCTAACTTTTGATCATCTAAAAATCTTAAGTCATTTGCAGATGGAAAAATGCCATATTTCTCTGCATGTTGACATTTATTAAATGCTATCCTTTGAAATAACATTTCAAAATTATTCAGACATGCTATGTATCATGCTTACATTTTGTTACTTTGTTTTGGGGTGTATGTGTGATATACACTAAAGTGAACATACTGAGGATTATCTTAATTGTAATAGTTAGAAAGTTAACCATTGTTGATGAACTCTGGCTCCATCAACTTATTATTATGGATAAAATGGCTGCATGTACATAAAGCAACCTATTATTATGGATAAAACTGCTGGATATACCCAATGAATAATTTGGGTGATCTCTGAACTTCTAATGAGGTTAATTTTAACATTACTGCAACAATATATAAGTTACTTAGAAAACCTAAATTATGTTTAATTGGATTAGGGTTATTTAAAGGGAGATGATTAAATTGGCAAAAGTTTCATGTATATGAATATACACCTACTCCCCACTTATCAGACAAAAAATTGTGAAGACAAAGTATTATGATGACAAGTGCAAAGACCTGGAGTTAGAAAATCAAAAGGGGAGAACATCCTCAGCATTTCTCAAGCTGAAAGAAATGAAGAAAAATTTTAGCCTCAAGTTGCAATATTGAAGGATTCTATGGGCAAAATATAGAATGACACAGGAAGCATCAAAAGAAGATGGACGGAATATACAGAGACATTGTACCAAAACGAATAGGTCAACATTCATACGTTTGAAGAGCTAGCATATGCTCAGGAACCAATGGTATTGAAGGAAGAAGTCCAAGTTGCACTGCAGGCACTGGCAAAAACAAGGCTTCAGGAACTGATGGAATACCGATTGAGATGTTTCAACAAACGGATGAAACAAAACACTGGAAGCACTCACTTATCCATGCTAAGAAATATGGAAGACAGCTACCTGGCCAACTGACTGGACATTTGTGCCCATTCCAACAGAATGTGGAAATTATCGAACAATATCATTAATATCACACACACATAAAATTTTGCTGAAGATCATTCAAAAGCAGCTGCAGCAGTATATCCATAGGGAACTGCCAGAAATTCAAGCCAGATTCAGAAGAGGATGTAGAATGAGGGATATCATTGTAGATGGCAGATGGACCATGGCTGAAAACAGAGAATACTAATGAGATATTTACCTGTGTTTTATTGACTATGCAAAGGCATCCGACTGCGTGGGTCATAACAAATTATGGATAACATTGCAATGAATGGGCATTGTGGAACACTTAATGGTGTTCATGAGGAAACTTTACATAGTCAAAGAGACTTGGTGACATAAAATCAGGAAAGGTATGCGTCAGGGTTGAACCCTTTCACTATACTTATTTAATCTGTATACTGAGCAAATAATCCAAGTATCTGGACTGTATGAAGAAGAATGAGGCATCAGGATCAGAGGAAGACTCATTAACAACACGTGATATGCAGATGGCCCAACCTTGCTTACAGAAAGTGAAGAGGACTTGAAGCACTTACTGATGAAGATCAAAGACTACAGCCTTCGGTATGAATTACACATTATTGTAAAGAAAACAAAAATCCTCACAACTGGACCAGTAAGCAACATCAAGATAAATGGAGAAAAAAATTGATATTGTCAAGGATTTCACTTTATTTGGATCTACAATAAACACCCATGGAAGCAGCAGTCAAGATATCAAACTATGTGTTGCATTAGGCAAATCAGCTGCAAAACACCTCTTTAAAGTGTTAAGAAGCAAATATGTCACTTTGAAAATTAAGGTGCACTTGACCCAAGCATGATATTTTAAATTGCCTCATATGCATGGTAAAGCTGGACAATGAATAAGGAAGACCAAAGAAGAATTGATGCCTTTGAATTACGGTATTGATGAAGAATATTGACTCTACTGTGGGCTGCCAGAAGAACAAATAAGCCTGTCTTGAAAGAAGTACAGCTGGAGTGTTCCTTGGAAGAGAGGATGGTGAGGCTTCGTCTCACGGACTTTGGACACGTTATCACTTTTTTCATGAGCCCATTAGGCAATGACAGCAGTGGCTAGGGAGAGAGGATGACTGGTTTCCACAGAACACATCATCCTATGCACCTGATTGTTTTAAAATCCTCCTCTGCTGAGGTCATCCTTGGTGAGCATTCACATGAGACAAAAATATCTTTACTTCTTTAGCCCATTCAGAGAGATCTTTCCACATACCTCTTCCTCATAACTCCTCGTCTCCATTTTTCTAATCATGTTCTTTCCAATTCCTGACTATCCAGCTAAATCATTGAACCTCAGGCCATGAATCAGTATAGAATTGCATATCTGGCCGTTTCTCCTCCCAAGCAAAGTGAACAACCAGGTGTACTGCTTGAAGTTCTGCCCATTGGGAGGATATCCCTTCACTACTGTCCTACAGGGAGGTCCCTGGAAGGAGCAGCAGCTCTGTGGCTGTCCACTTTTGAGTGGTGCCTGCAAATAGTGCAGAACCATCTGTAAACCAGGCACAAGTTTTCTCTTCCCCAGTCAACTGATCAAAAGGAAGTTCCCATGAGACGCTAGGTGCGGACTGGGAGATGGAAGGTAATGGGACAGGAGTAGAGACCATGGACACTTGGGACACTTCCTCATGCAACTTACTTGTGCCTTCATATTGTGCTCATGCCCTGTCTCATGTATACCACTTCCATTTAATGATGGAGTGCTGCTGCGCACACCCCGTTCACGATGGGCAGCTCAGGACATATGGTGACTTGGTGGCCCATGGTTAAGTCTTCAGTCTCTACTAAGGACCAGTAACAAGCCAAAAGCTGTTTCACAAGAAGAAACTAGTTATCTGTGGAGGATGGCAGGGCTTTGTTCCAAAATCCTAAGGATCTTTGCTATGATTCACCAATAGGGGCCTGACAAAGACTCCAAACAGCATCTCTGTCTGCCACTGACACTTCGAGCACCATTGGAGCAGCCAGATCCCCTGGCCCAAGAGGCAGAGCCGCTTGCACAGCAGCCTGAACCTATCGCAGAGCCTTCTCTTGTTCTGGGAACCATTCAAAACTAGCAGCTTTTTGAGTCACTTGATAAATAGCCCAGGGTAGCACACCCAAATGAGTAATATGCTGCCTCCAAAGTCCAAAGAGGCCCACCAAAAGTTGTGCCTCCTTTTTAGTTGTGGAAGGGGTGAGATGCAATAAATTATCCTTCATTTCAGAAGGAATATCTTAACATGTCCCACTGCAACCTAGAAATTTCACCGAGACGAAGGCACCTAAAATTTGTTAGATTAATTTCCCACCCTCTAGCATGCAAGTGTTTTACTAATAAGTATAGAATTAGTGAGACTTCTTCCTTTCAGGTCCAATCAGCAATAATGTCAGCGATATAATGGACCAGTGTGATATCTTGTGGAAGGGAAAGGCAGACTAAATTATGCCACAGGGCTGGAGAGTTGATATAGTGCTGAGACAAGACACTGAAGATGTATTGCTGGCCTTGCCAGTTGAAAGCAAACTGTTTCTGTTGGTTCTTCAAAACACTTAATATTATGAGGAAACTGAGAACTAAAGAAAATAAATAACTTGTTAAGATTGCATGGCATGAAGTGATAGGACAGGAGTTTATAGTTGAGTTGACAGATTTAGTAAATAAAACACAAGACAGCCAGTTAAATTTGTATTTCATAAAAATAGAAAATATTTTTAGTACATATGTGTTCCAAGGAATATTTGGGGAATAGTTATATTTTAAAAGTATTGTTTACCTGAAATTCAAATTTAACTGGGCTTCCTGTATTTTTTGTAGCAGCCATTGGTGGCTCTGAGGCATTTATTCTCAACCACTCTCTTACACAGCCCTCTCTTTGCTGACAGCAGCCTTCAACGTAGAGGGGTATATTCTGACAGCAGCCTTCAACGTAGAGGGGTATATTCTTCTGTAGTTTTATAGAATACTAGGTTGATAAAAAATACAAATGTAAAAAGAAAAACAATAAATGTGTACACACATGCTGATCTAACCTTCCATACATTCTGAAATGCCATAGAAAAAGTGTGAAATTTGTCAAAACCATCAAGGAATCTAAGTACCAATGGAAACAGGAAACAGTGATGTTTCTACTTCATGAAGGTGTTGCTATTAATAACCCACAATTGTGGCTCACAACAACTGTGATAGGAGTGTAACAAATATAGCATCTTATACTTCCAATAAGAGTTATGACTGTATTATTGGGTTTAATCTGTCCAGCTCTAATAGAGATTTTTCATAGTTTCTATACCAGCAAATATATGGTTTATAACATGTATTTCTTTTCTTCAAAGGCATTTTCGAGAGCGGGATGTTATTTATTTTTCCCTTGTTTTCTATATATGTGAAAAAATTTTTTTAGCTGATTATATCCACTATCATATTAGTCAGAAGCTTTTGCAAGCAGCCCTCTTCCAGACTGATCAGGTATGTAGCCTATGTAGGTTGTAATAATGCCTCTGAAGGTGAAAGTTAATTTGACATAGCAATGAGAGGAGTGCATGTCACTGGAACCTCTAATTTAAATTAAGAGAGACCATCCTTTTCATCCCGATATAGCAATTCATTAAAGTTTTATGTGTAGGGGAGAAAGTGATCGTAAGAAAAAAAACAAGCAAACACAAAGGACTGTATCAGCATTGTCTCAATTAATTTCGTCACACTGGGGTAATAATATATATTCAGAAAACCAGCTGCCCTCAATTTGATCTCTACTCACAGAGACCCCGTGTGTGTCAGAGTAAAACTGTGCAGTGGATTTTCAATGGCTAATTTTTCAGAAGAAGATCACCAGGCCTTCCTTCTGAGGAGTCTCTGGATGGGGTTGAACCTCTGGGTGGACATAGACTCTAAGTGAACTCAAATCTCCATCCTTTGGGTTAACTGCTAGAACCATCCAAGAACATCATATATTCATAATGCCATGTAGCCTCGGGTTAGCAGCTGAATGGGTCCCTGGGTGGTACAAACAGTTAACACATTCAGGTAACTAAAAGTTTGGAAGTTCAAGTCTTAGAAGAAAGGTCTGGGGACCTACTTCAGAAAAAAGCAGCCATTGAAAATCCTATAGAATACAGTTCTACGTTGACACACATGGGATCTCCATGAGTCAGAATTGACTGGAGGGCAACCGGTTTTTTTATTTTGCAGATGAGTACCATTAAAATTTGAAGGTAGTATGATTACTGAAAGCTACTCAGGGTCACAAAAAACATCGTTAAAATGTAACTTTATCTAGAAGGTAATTGGTTTGCTCACAAGACCATCTCAGCTAATTTATTTATTTATTTTTCTTGGCTTTGCCTCAACTTTATATTTGTCTTCTAACTGATCATGGTACTTGGCTCTTCAATTCCTTGTTTGTCTAAAAGACCCAAACAACTTTCCATATAGTCTTCGCTTTTTCCAGTGAAGGGTCCATGCCCCTTTATATCCATGTCCCCGCTTTTATCTGTGGTTTCTCTTTTCCCTTCTCTCTTCCTAATTGTGAACATGTAACAATTTTGATGCATCACTTGGAACCAGAAGCCTATCCTGAAATAACAATTAGAGAGCAAGTGATTGTTAAGGAAATTCTTCTAGAAGAAATCAGTAGGACAGCAGAGAAAAGCAGAAGGAAGGTAAGTGAAACAACAAAGTGTGGATCCAGGAAAAGGTCCGGCATCAGCCTGAGACTGTAGTGAGCTCAGAGCATAATTTAAACTTGAGGTTTTTGTTCTGCCTTGGGGCAAAGGAGCTCTGAAATTCTCATCTAAACATATAAGGAGTCTTTGTCTATGGGCAGCAGAAATGGAAGTCTGGAGTTCTACTTAGTAGAGAAGTTGTTCAAGTAGCCAAAGGCAAGTAGTTTGGAACAAAGTTAGAGAAGCAAGTCATTAGAAGCAAAAGGCACTTTGGTTTGTATCCAAATTATAGCCATTCTACACTACAAAAACTGGGACTTATCCTCAACTTAAAAGGCATAACAAACAAAAAACTCACCCAGTGCTATTTTCTTCTTAGAAGTCTAAACCTAATTCAGTTTCTGGTTGATTTCAGTCACCCTTCAGTGCTCTCATGTAATTGTTTTTATATTGTATCTGAAGGTTATAGTTGTTCCTATCAGGATAAATAAAAATTTATCAGAAGCAGGCCTACCATTACATACTTTATAAAAACTGAAAGTTACTTAATATTCTACACATTATATCATCCACGCACAAAATATTCTTCACTGTAATTCAAGTTAATTGAACCAAAGTTTATATCATTATGGGGGTAGCAATGCCCTACTTTTTGCAGCCATCATGCTCTAAATGCATAACTCTGTGTATGTGTGTGATGTCTATATGTATAAGTCTATATGTCAATGCCTATGTCTATGTTTATATCTATCTGTTTCTTTATATCTGTATCTTTTTTGAGTTATAAAAAACTGACCATACCAAGTGTTGACAAGGATGTGAAGCAACTAGAACACTTATAAACTGCTGTGATGGTTAATGTTATGTATCAACTTGGCTAGGTCATGATTCTCAGTGGTTTGGCAGGCATTATGTAATCATCCTCCATTTTGTGATTAGATGTGAACAGCCAATCAGTTGGAAGGGAAGTTCCCTTGGGAGTGTGGCCTGCATCCAATATATATGGATATTCTAGCAAAGCTAGAAAACCCTGGTGGTGTAGTGGTTAAGTCCTACAGCTGCTAACCAAAAGGTTGGCAGTTTGAATCCACCAGGTTCTCCTTGAAAACTCTATAGGGCAGTTCTACTCTGTGCTATAGGGTTGCTATGAGTCAGAATCAACTCGAGGGCAATGGGTTTTTGTTTTTTTTTTTAATTTGGCAAAGCTTGCTCTCTATCTCGATCCTGCATCCATCGTGTCATCCTCTGACTTCTGGTTCTTGGGACATGAGCCAGCAGTCCACCACATGACCTACAGATTTTGGATTAGCCAGCTCCCACAATCCTGTGAGGCAGCACCCTGCTGCCTGACCTGCAGATTTTGGGTTCATCAGCCCATGCGAGCATGTGAATCAGGAGAAGCCACTAGCCCGTTGGCTGAGCACAGGTTTGGAACTTGCCAGCCTCCACAATTGCATGAACCAATTCCTTGAAATAAATCTCTCTATAAATACATTTATATATCCACTTCACTGGTATTGCTCCTCCTGAGAACCCAGCCTAAGACATTTGGTACTGAGAGTGGTTCTAGGGGAGCAAAATCTTAAGGATGTTTTCCGAATTGATTCTCAAGTCTGGCTAGTCTTAAAAGCACCAATAACTCTCTCTCCAGTAGTAAAGAGGGCACTGCTAACTCATGGCATAAGGTGGCAATAGAAATATGCAAAGTATCACCACCATTTGATCAAATATGAGAAGAAATGCTCAGGGTGACAGCGTATTTGATACTTTCCAACAAATTTATCAGAATGAGAAGCATTAGGAAGCTGGTGTGTTGGTTCTCCTTTCACTTCACAAAGTAGTGAAAGAAAGGGATGAGCTCAAAGCTTCAGTCATAGCTCAAGCATTGTATACAAGACCTGAATGTTGCAACTTGTACTTTGCAACTAAGCCTTATTTCTTATAGTAGCAGAGCTGATATTGACTAAAACCAAATCCAGAACCTGATCCTAAGAGTGGCTGAATTACAATGCCAATTAAATTCCCAACCTTGAATGGTGTCTGAAGTTAAAGTGAGGGTATTCATTGGGAAGAAATGGGATCCTGAATCTTGGGTGGGGACATATGGGCAGATAATCAGGAAGCTGGGGACATTGAGCCCCTAAATTCTGTTGAATCACTCCCATCTGAAAAGATTACTCCACCTTTGTCTGCTAAGGCCCCACCACCCCAGTAAAACCATTGTTCCTTCTGTGAGCATCTGATAAGATTAACCTAGCTGTGTCTGAAGAGTCTTTGTCTGAGATATCACCTGGGGTAGTGGCTGGGGCATTGCCTGGGGCATTGTCTGAGGTGGTTGCCTTACAAGACATTGCCAAACATTCCCAGGACCCACCTTACCACCCATTTTTTTTCTTCTAGAACTATAACTAAAGTACCAGCGAGCCACAAAAGATGAAGTACAAAGCGTGACCCAGGAGGAGGTACACTACACTTCAAAAGAACTGCTATATTTTTCTAATATATCCAACAGAAATCTGCAGAATATGTGTGGGAACAGCTGTTAAGCATTTGGGATAATCAAAAACTTAACCATATATTGATGCCAATTTTAACTATTGCTTCATATGTGGTTTCATCATTTGAGAAAATTAATACATTTCCTGGTACCTAGTACACAGCCATGATCTGGCCAATGCCTTTTTGTCCATCCTTGTTTCAAAGGGCCATCAGAAGCAGTTTGCCTTCAGCTGGCAAGGCTAGCAATACATCTTCACTGTCCTACTTCAGCAGTATATCAATTCTCTACGCCTATGTCATAACTTAGTCCATACAGACCTTGATCATCTTTAGCTTTCAGAGGATGTCACACTGGTCCATGACACTGATGGCATTATGGTGATTGGACCTAGTAAGCAAGAAGTATCAATGAATCTAGACTTATTGGTAAGACATTTGCATGCTAGAGGGTGGGAAATTAATCTGACAAAATTTCAGGCACCTTCCACATCAGTGAAATTTCTAGGGGACCAGTGGTGTGAGGCATATTGAGATGTTCCCTCTAAAGTGAAGGATAAGTTGTTGCACCTGGCCCATCCTACAACTTAAAAGGATGCACAATGCCTAGAGGGCCTCTTTGGATTTTGGAGGCAGCATATTCCACATTTGGATGTGCTACTCCAGCCTATTTACCAAATGACTCAAACAGCTGCTAGTTTTGAATGGAGTCCAAAAGAGAAGGCTCTGCAATAAGTTCAGGCTGCCGTGAGAGCAGCTCTGCCACTTGGGCCATATTCGATGGTGCTGATTCAGTGGTGCTTGAAATGTCAGTGGCAGATAGAGATGCTGTTTAGAGTCTTTGTCAGGCCCCCATTGGTGAATCACAGTGAAGGTTCTTAGGATTTTGGAGCACAGTTCTGCCTTTCTCTGCAGATAACTACTCCCCTGTTCAGAATCAGCTTTTGGCTTGTTACTGGGCCTTAGTAGAAACTGAACGTTTAACCGTGGGACACGAAGTCACCGTGCGACCTGAGCTGCCCATCGTGAACTGGGCATTGTCTGACCACAGAGCCGTAAAGTTGGATGTGCACAGCAGCACTCCCTCATTAAACGGAATTGATATATACAAGATCAGGCTCAAGCAGTACCTGAAGGCACGAGTAAGTTACATGAGGAAGTGGCCCAAATGCACATGATCCTCACTCCTGTCACATTACCGTCCTCCTCCCAGTTTGTACCTATGGCCTTGTAGGGAGTCCTTATGATTAGTTGACTGAGGAAGAAAAGACTCCTGATTTGTTTACAGATGGTTCTGCATGATATGCGGGCATCACTTGAAATTGGACACAGCAGCACTGCAACTCCTTCATGGGATCTACCTGAACAACAGTGGTACCAGGCAACCCTCCAATGTTTTCAGTTATCCACATGTTACTTATATCATATAAGGCACAAGTATGATTTTAAAATTGTTTTTACATAGAGATTATGTATCTAGGGAGATGTGTACTGGTGCCAAGGTGACAAGGGGTAAACTGTAGTGGTTAATATTATGTGTCAAAATAACTAGGCCATGATTCTCAGTGGATTGGCAGACTTCATGTAATCATCCTCCATTTTGTGATCTGATGTGAGCAGCCAATCAGTTTAAAGTGGTTATCCTTGGGAGTGTGGCAAGCATCCAATATATATGGACGTTCAGTCAAAGCTCCATCTCTCTCAATCCTATATCCGTCTCCTCATTCTCTGACCTCTTGTTCTTGGGATGTGAGCCAGCAGCCTGCTACCTGACCAGCATATTTTGGATTTGCCAATTCCTGCAATCACACGAGTCAGGAGAGGCCTGTGGCCTGATCCGTGATTTGAGACTTGCCAATCTCCACAATTGCTTGAGTCATTTCCTTGAAATAAATCTTTCTTTAAATATATTTATACATGTGCTTCACTGGTTTTGCTCCTCTAGAGAACCCCGTCTAAGACAACTGCTGATAGAAATACAAAGTTGTATAACCACATTGGAAAAAAAAAAAAATTAGGCACTTTCTTTACTGTTAAAGAGTTAAACGTGCACCTACCATGTGTTCCAATATTTTCGTTTCTAATTATTTACCTAAGAAAATAAAAGTATAGATCCATAAAAAGATTTATATAAAATTTTCAAACCAAGTTTATTAGACATAGTCAAAACCTGAAAAAAAAAAGTCCATCAAGAGGTAAACGAAAAAACGAATTGTGGTATACTCAGACAATGAAATACTTTCAGCAATGATAAGGAATGAGAAAACTATTGATATACACAACAACATAGATGAATCTCAAATTAATTTTGCTGAGTCAAAGAAAGTTAAGCTCTCCTAAAATGTCAAAAATAGATGATCATATTTACATAAAATTCTATAAACTTTAAGATAATATAGGATGATAGAAAGAAGGTCACTGAGAATATTGTGCAAGTGTATTCTAGAATTGGAAATATCAATTTCCTCTGTTTTCACTCTGTTTTTAACATGACATCAAGTTCAATTAAACAGCATTTATCGACTTACTAGATTGCCTTCATTATGACAGGAATAATTGGTTTTCCTCTGCATTTTTATGGGAATATACTGACTATTTTTGTTGCAATTATTATTCCTACTCAATATAGCAACAACTCAATATAGCATACAGAAAAATCATAACAGAAAAAATGTTTGAAGACATTTGTCTATCCAAAAACTATTTTATCCTATTGTTGTTGTTGTTAAGTGCTGTCAAGTTGGATCCAAATCACAGTAACCCTACGAACAACAGAACAAAACAGTGCCCAGTCCTGTGCCATCCTCACAATCGTTGTTATGCTTGAGCAGATTGTTGCAGCCAATGTGTGAATCCATCTTGTTGAGTGTCTTCCTCTTTTTCGGTAGCCCTCTATTTTACCGAGCATGCTGTCCTTCTCCAGAGACTGGTCCCTCCTGATAACATGTCTAATGTATGTGAGATGAAGTCTTGCCATCCTCCTTTCCAAGCAACATTCTGGCTGTATTTCTTCCAAGAAAGATTTGTTCATTCTTCTCATAGTCCAGGGTATGTTCAATATTCTTAGCCAATGCCATAATTCAAAGGCGTCAATTTTTCTTTTGTCTTCTTATTCATCATCCAGCTTTCATATGCATCTGAGATGATTGAAAATACCATAGTTTGGGTCATGCACGCCTCAGTTCTCAAGGTGACATCTTTGCTTTTTTAACACTTTAAAGAGGTCTTTCGCAGCAGATTTGCTTAATGTAACACATCATTTGATTTCCTGATTGTTGTTTCCGTGGGTGTTGATTGTGGATCCAAGTAAAATGAAATCTTGACAACTTCAATCTTTCCTCCATTTATGATGATGTTGCTCATTGTTCCAGTTGTGAGGATTTTTCTTTTCTTTATGTTAAGGTGTAAGTAATCCCTAATAAAGGCTGTAATGTTTGATCTTCATCAGTAAGTGCTCCAAGTCCTCTTTGCTTTCAGAAAGCAAGGTTCTGCATATTGCAGGTTGTTAATGAGTCTTCCTTCAATCCTGATGTTCTGTTCTTCTTCATATAGACCAGCTTCTCAGATTATTTGCTCAGCATACAAATTGAATAAGTATGGTGAAAGGATATATCCCTGATGCACACTTTTCCGGATTTTAAACCACACAGTATCCCATTGTTCTGTTTTCAACAACAGCTTCTTGGTCTATGTAGAGGTTCTTCATAAGCACAATTAAGTGTTCTGGAATTCCCATTCTTTGCAATGTTATTCATAATTTGTTATGATCCACACAGTTGAATGCCTTTGCATAGTCAATGAAACACAGGTAAATATCTTTCTGATATTCCCTGTTTTCAGTCATGCTCCATCAACAACGATATTCCTTGTTCCACATCCGCTCCTGAATCTGGCTTGAATTTCTGGCAGTTTCCTGTCAACATACTGCCGCAATTTTTTTTAATTGTCTCCAGCAAAATTTTACTTGCATGTGATATTAATGATATTATTTGATAATTTCTGCATTCCATTGTATTACCTTTCTTTGGTATGTGCATGTATATAGGTATCTTCTGGTCAGTTGTCCAGGTAGCTATCTTCCAAATTTCTTAGCATACATGAGTGAGGGCTTCCAGCATTGCATTCATTTATTGAAACATCTCAGTTGATATTCCATCAGTTCCTGGACCCTTGTTTTTCAACAATGCCTTCAGTGCAGCTTGGACTTTTTCCTTCAGTACCACCTGCTCTTGATCATATGCTACCTCCTGAAATGGTTGAACATTGGCCATTTCTTTTTGGTATAGTGACTCTGTATATTCCTTCCATCTTCTTTTGATGCTTCCTGCATCCTTTGATATCCTCCCAGTAAAATCTTTCAATATTGTTACTCTAGTCTTGAATATTTCTTCAGTTCTTTCAGCTTTAGTCATGGAAGTGTTTTCTTCCCTTTTGGTTTTCTATCTCATGGTCTTAGCACATTTTATTTTAATACTTTTTCTTTTCGAGCCACTTTTTTTTTTTTATCCTATTAGCAATAATAAAATCAATTATTTAAAATATGATCATTGTTTAAATTGAGTAAAAATAAAATGGGAATGGAAATTCAAAGCTCAGTCCATTGCCCCCAAACACATCTTTTGAACACATTGCAGATTATTTAGTTTAATTAATGTAAAGGTTTCCAGAGTAAATAATTTCATTTTCCAATACTGATCATGCCATAAGTGAGGAAAAAATCAAATGTTTTTAAATCCAGTTGAAATAACTGGCTTAAATCTTTTCCCAAAGATAAGCATAATTTATAAGTAGAAGGTAATTTTACCATAATAATAATAAACTAGAGAAAAATCTAAATTTTCATTGTAAGTGTGGTAGCAAATTTTTTAAATGGTCTCTTATGATCCTTGCCTCCTGGTACTCACACCTTTCCATAATCCCCCTTACTTTGTGTTTGGGTTGTATTAAGTAACTTGCTTTTAACAAATAGAATACAGTTAAAAATGGGGAGATATCACTTTCATGATTAGGTTTCAAACAACTATGATATTCTTCTTGCTAGCACTCCCTCTCAATCTTACTGGCATTCTCCTTTTCCCTCTCACTTGCTTGCAATGAGGCAACTAGCTACCATATTTTGAGATGCTCTACAGAGAGGCCCATGTGCTAAGAGACTGAAAGAGGCCTCAGCCCATAGCTCCTGAGGAGATGAGACTTCAGTCCAAAAGTCTACTAGAAACTGAATCCTGCCTTTAACCATGTGAGTAGGTTGCCATAAGTGAGAAAAAAGTGGATCCTCCCCAGTGGAGACTACGGAAGAAACTGCAGCCCTGGCTAACATCTTAATTTCAATCTTGTGAGAGACCTAGAAACAGAAGTACCTAGCTTAGCTGTGCCCAGGTTCCTGACCCATAGACACTTTTAAGCCAGTGAACTTTAAGGTAATTTGTACTTGTTTTAAAGCAATAGATAGCTATTACAGTAAAGAATTGGAAAACATATGAAAATGTACCTTCAATACACCACCTTCATTTCATTTGGGTACAATGTGTTTTTTCAACCATGTTTTTTCTCTTTATGTCCCAAATTGAAGCTTTACAACTTGCATTAATACCCATGTAGCAGACAAGGAAAAATTGATGAACTTTTTTTGAAATGAATCATTAACTGGGGGCATAGTTTAGGTGTTACTGAATAAATTACATTGTTAACATAGGATAAGCACAAGAATAAATTGAATCATAAAGGTACCACTTTCAAAGACAGTAAAACTCTCGTTCATATATAATCAAATTGCTCACTATAGTTTTTATAGATTCAGTCAAAGGAGAAACATTTAGGTGCTAAAGTTTAGGTTTTGGAACTTAAGCACTGAATTTGAAAGCTGCCTGTTAAAAGTTTGAAGACAGAAGGATAAAACTTTTAAGTTCAGGTAAAAGATATTACACATATTAATTGGAGCCAGCAGCAGCTTTCACATTTAAATTTTTACATTTTAACAAGATTAAAATTTTACTTCTTAGAAAAATCCTGGTATATATATACTTTATATATATGTATATATACAAATATATATACATATATATATATAAAGCGGAAACCCTGGTGGCGTAGTGGTTAAGTGCTACGGCTGCTAACCAAGAGGTTGGCAGTTCGAATTCGCCAGGCGCTCCTTGGAAACTCTATGGGGCAGTTCTAGTCTGTCCTATAGGGTCGCTATGAGTCAGAATCGACTCAATGGCAACAGGTTTTTTTAATATATATAAAGTAAAGCAAATTTCACTATATCTGTCTGTCTATATTCATCTACTCATATATCTATCTATAATAGATTTGTTTAGACTCATTCTGATGACTCCTTAATGTGTGTGACACCCCTACTGTAATATTCTTAAGGGTCAGGACCTTCACTAATTCATCTTTCAGCCTTCTACACATAGCATCTACTATCTACATAATAATCATTCAATCAATATTAAAATATAAACTTGAAGAAAATTTGACTAAATTTGCCATGTATCTAAAAGTTTCTTATTTTAGTTTTATTAACTGATAAGTAAGAAATTATTTAGCTTAATTCTTATACGAAATTTGTAATTTCCCTCTTTGGAAGATGCAATGCTGACCTTTTTCTTGGAGGAAGTTTAGACACCACAAGAAAACAACAACAACTTAACTTTGCCAAGAAGTCTATTGAGATTCAGAGAGGTACATTAACTGTTCTAGATTAAACCCACACGGTCAGAGTCTAAGCATAATGCTTTTTAAACTAACTCAAAATATTTCTGCTCATGAATTTTTAGAATATGTCGTAAATTACCATGATTATTCTGCTGACATTTTATAAAGATAAAAGTACGCTTTTAGCCTTTAGTTAAAAATTTTTTACACTTAAATGACAATTAATGTAATAGATCTTAGCATCTAAAAATAGATAGTACTATTTTTTATTTCAAAATTATGAGATATATTCAGAGAAGTTACTGTGCATTAATATTATGCTAAATTACTCAAATTTAATGTAATACAGTCTGTTTTTTATTTTAAAGCCCAATGAATTATTAACATTTTAATAGCACCCTTTTATATCTACTAATGAGGATTCTAATTATAAAAACCATTTGCTTTGCTAACAAACTGCATCTCTTTTCTCACAAACTAAAACGCCGAAGCATGATCGAAAACAAAGTCCACCTTGGGGTCAGGTTTTCACCATAATCTGCCTTCCTGGCGCTTCCATGGATTTAAAGGCGATAATCTTACCGTGCCAACAAGAAATGGTCTCGTGATGCTGGTACCTGAACACTATGTACAGCAGGGATATTCAAATCACAGCTTCTGTTTTCCGGCACCGAACCCATCTCTTCCTGTGGTAACTGAGCAGTCAGAATGGCGCCTATTGTAAATGTCAAATATATCATCTGCTTCCATTTCCCCAGGGATTATGAGTGGGGATGCCTGATTTCTTCTCAGACCCAGGGGCTTTGGGAAGTTTTTTGATATGAAGACAAGTATCTAAGAAAAATAACATTGCCTTCATAATAATGTTGCTGTTGTTAGCTGCCATCAGGTCGGTCCCCAATTCATGGTGATCCCATGCACAATGGAATTGTAATTGCAGATTTTGTATTATATAAGACCATTTCGATCTCATTATTTTTTACTATTTCCAGTCTCTGAAACTGACAGGACATAATCATTTAATTATGTCCTAGAGTTCTATCTGGCTTTAAAATCTTAGAATTTTAGACTCTATTTTAACTGGGAGTCTCACTGTCTTTATCTGTAAAACGCAGACAATAAAAAACGTCTAATAAAAACCCACAGCTAACACCATGCTTAATGCTGAAAGACTAACTGCTTCCCCTATGATCAGGAATAAAATTAGATACCCACTTTCGCCACCTCTATCTGTCCTAAAGATTCACTATGAGTCGGAATCAACTTGAGGGCAATGGGTTTGGAGTTTCTACTCAGCTCAGTTGGACAAGATAAAGAAAAAAAAAAAGGTATCAACTACTCAGGTTGTGAACTATCTTGCCGGTGTGGCCTTAGTACTTACCACTTAATCTTAAATAAACATTCATACAAAAGCTAAGGTAATTTATATACTCAGCTCTCTTGAAAGGTACCCATTTCTCCTCCAGAGCATTATCAATTTCTGAGCCTAGATTTAATAATATTATATTCTACTTTTTACTCAGGGAGATAATGTAAGTATAAACACACATACACACACACACACACACACACACACACACAGAAATATATACTATATGAGAGTGACCCTACCAAGGGTCGGATGGCAGGAGCTTTATGTCCTGATGTTGGCAATAAGGGGTACATTGGCTTTAAAGACCTGAAAAAAGTTATAAAACTGAGTAAAAATCATTTCACTTTTTTTTTTTTTTTAAACTACCGTGTGTGGTGTTGTTGTTGTTAGGTGCTGTTGAGTCAGGTCCGACTCATAGCGACCCTATGCACAACAGAATGAAACACTGCCCTGTCCTGAGCCATCCTCACAATCGTTGTTATGCTTGAGCTCATTGTTGCAGCCACTGTGCCAACCCACCTTGTTGAGGGGCTTCCTCTTTTCTGATGACCCTGTACTCTGCCAAGCATGATGTCCTTCTCCAGGGACTCATCCCTCCTGACAGCATGTCCAAAGTATGTAAGACACAGTCTCGATATCCTTGCCTCTAAGGAGCATTCTGGTTGTACTTCTTCTAAGACAGATTTGTTCATTCTTTTGGCAGTCCATGGTATAATCAGTATTCTTTGCCAACACCACAATTCAAAGACATCCATTCTTCTTCGGTCTTCCTTACTCATTGTCCAGCTTTCACATGCACATGATGTGATTGAAAATACCATGGCTTGGTTCAGGCACGCCTTAGTCTTCAGGGTGACATCTTTGCTCTTCAACACTTTCAAGAGGTCCTTTGCAGCAGATTTACCCAATGCAATGCATCTTTTGATTTCTTGACTGCTGCTTCCATGGCTGTTGATGGTGAATCCAGGTAAAACGAAATCCTTGACAACTTCAGTCTTTTCTCCATTTATCATGATGTTGCTCATTGGTCCAGTTGTGAAGATTTTTGTTTTTTTTATGTTGAGGTGCAATCCATACTGAAGGCTGTGGTCTTTGATCTTCATTAGTAAGTGCTTCAAGTCCTCTTCCCTTTCAGCAAGCAAGGTTGTGTCGTCTGCATAACGCAGGTTGTTAATGAGTCTTCCTCCAATCCTGATGCCCCGTTCTTCTTCCTATAGTTCAGCTTCTTGTATTATTTGCTCAGCATACAGATTAAATAGGTATGGTGAAAGAATACAATCCTGACGCCCACCTTTCCTGACTTTAAGCCACGAGTAGACAAGTTTAAAAAGTTTTAAAAATGTCAGTGATAAAATATTCTTCCTGAAAAAGCACGTTTTCGTGGTCTAAATTCTTGACCACATGGGTATAATAATATCACTATTAATATTAATAAAATACATATTAATATGTTTATATGTATATATAGTACATACGTGTACACAGGTAATCCCTAGTTTATGATGTACTAGAGTTACCACGGAAACCCTGGTAGCATAGAGGTTAAGTTTTATGGCTGCTAACCAAATGGTCAGCAGATCAAATTCACCAGGTGCTCCTTGGAATCTCTGTGGGGCAGTTCTACTGTGTCCTGTAGGGTCACTATGAGTTGGAATCAACTTGAGGCCAACGGGTTTGGGTTACCACAAACCACACTTACAACTGTTTGTTTTTTCGTATATCTTATCGTTACTAATATGTATTACATACAATTTTGCAGCATATAATTTGTTGATGTTATCATTCTCAGATGTTCACTTGCAGATGTTCCAAGATCAGATTTATAGAGGTACTGATAATAAAAGGCAATAATAATGAACACTGAAAAAAAAAAAAGATGTGTTCAGCTAATGTCAGAATCTCGTAAGTTGGGGACTACCTGTATGAATATAGACACTCATTATTAGTATTTCAAATTAGAATATTTCAATACTTCTCCTTTAATAAGCATTGTATTTTTTATGGAAGTTTGTTAGAATAACTCAAGGTTAATTAAAAGAACCCAAGGTGTGAACTCAGGAACACCAGCCATTCATTAGGAAAGTAGCTTAGTAATAGTTTGGAATATTTGAGCTCACACTAGGTGCATTTGTGTTTTCCCTTCCTGTGGTAGTCAAAATGCCTTCGCTTAAATGGTTGCTTCAAAAGAGATAATGATAGCACAGTGATTAGAAAGGTCAATGAACCTAGTTTCAATTACTTAAATCCATTCACTCTGGGTGGCTACTTGGAGATTTTGTGTTTAAAATTTGAAATAGTTAAATAGAATGTAAACAGCAAAATCTAATATTTTTGTTTGTTAAGGAGCAATTTTTAGTGCATTAAATATTTTACAGAACCTGAATAGTATATTTAAAATTGAAATGTATTCTTTTAAAATTATTAGTTTTTACAAACTAAAGAATAAATTTAAAAAGTACTATTACTGATTACTATGATTCTTACTGAAAATAATTCAGTCCCACAATGAAGACAGTGTTAAAAAATGATCTGTTCTAGGTACAAAAACATTAGCACACCACCAGTAGATGATATAAAGTCATCATTTACAATGACTAACAAGAGAGAGAGCAAATAGTTATAACCAAAACATGGGTCATCCACATAGAGCATGTTTGGTTCAACTTCCAGATGATTGCCAATCACTTCCTGAGGAAGAGAGATAGGTGAGCATGATGGGCGTTCTGTCCTTGGCTAACCTAAAGCTTGGCACTTATCTGCAACACTGGTGCGTGATCTCTGCAGCATCCTTGGTCTCTAACACCTATTCTTGAACAGTTTACTGAGGGTCAAAACTGATTAAGTCAGCAATTAAGGCAGCAGACAACCAGCATCCAAATACCCTGCTATTGCATGACTTGCTAAAGTGCTAAAGCAGTTGTGAAAATGTGAGACCAAGTATATTTACCACCAACTGAAAATTTTCCACACATAACCTCAAGAGCACTACATTCCAGTGTTAACTAAATTTTGAGCAGAGAAATTGCATTAACTGTTTTAATTCACAAGGGCCATATTCAGGCCAACTGAGGCAGTAACCTCCTATTACCCAAGTGATCCATTAGAATTAATACTGTTTTCAAACTGAGCTTTTTCTTTTTTTTTTTTCTCCCTCTGAAACGTCACAGGAAGTTCAGTTCAATAATTCTCTACATTTTATCCAATGACACCAGGAAATAATAGAGGGCAATTTCATTAAGAACATTGAGAAACATGATTTCTGGTTACTGGCTGAATGGCTTGAGATAAATTTAAAAATCAGAAATCCCTCTTTCATATACATTTATATAAACACATCATAAGTATTCGGAAGTTACATCATTCTCTTTCTAAACATATCTACCGAATCCTATGACCACAGATAAAAGGAGAGTCATGGACATCCTTCTGATAATCAAAGATGCTCTGTTATTGACTACTAAAAGTTTCAGTTTTCTCTCCCATATTTATAAAAAATTCAGCTAAAATCCAACAGAAATATGAAACAATTGCTATAACAAAAATTGCCAAGTGAAGTATTCACGACCACCATTATTGAAAGGATTTTTACAATGAGATCGATGAGGAATTGCTAAACAATCTGATACAATAATTAATGAAAATAATGGCAGAGAAAGAAGTAATAACCAGATTATAATACAGAGAAACTGTGTTAATCCAACCTCACATTTTCAGAAATAAAGTGAGGATATTTACTGAGGGTAAAGAAATGATAAATTGTATGTGTGTGGGGGTGGGAGGGGATGAAGCAGAAAACAAAACAAAACTGCAAACTTCACCATTTCACTTCTCTACACACAGTTATATCTACACCTACACACACATCCATGTAAGCGGCTGTTCTTGTCTAAATATAAATAGCAATAAAAAAGGAACCTGAATGGGAATTGAGCATAAATTTTGGGAGGAAGAAAAGAATGAGATAGAAGCAAATAACTAGATAAAAACAGAGATAGCAATAACTATAAAGAAATAGATACAGTGCTCAGGGGGGAAAAAAACCTTCTTGTGCTCAAAACATCAAAAAAGATATAATCATTTAAAAACGCCTGAAAGAACAGAAACAAAAATTCCAAAAAGTTGTTATAAAACAAGGAAAGATGAAAAGAAAGCTAGAGCTAAACTCAAATTTAGAAATGGAAAAGAAATAAAAGTCTGCATTCTTCTTATGTATATATTTTGAATATATGTTTTTAGGTCTAATTCTAATTTTCTAATTTAAGAAATGTTAAAAGAGAAAGAGTGGTGTTTATTGGGAGAAGATAAACATTGAGAGAATGTTGTTGTTGTTAGAGTTGGTTCTGATCTATGGTGATCTTATGTACAACAGAACAAAACACCACCAGTCCTGCTCCATAGAAAATGTACTTCTAGGACAGGTGTGTTTGTTCTTCTGGCAGTCCATGGTATATTAAATATTCTTCACCAGCACCATGATTCAAATGCATCAATTCTTCTTCAGTCTTCCTTATTCATTGTCCAGCTTTTGCATGCTTATGAGGCGACTGAAGATACCATGGCGTGGTTCAGGCATACCTGAGTCCTCAAAGTGAGATCTATGCTTTCTAACACTTTAAAGGGATCTTTTGCAGCAGATTTGCCCATTGGAATATGTCATTTTGTTCTTTGACTGCTGCTTTCATTTGCAGGGATTGTGGATCCAAGTAAAATGTAACACTTGACAAACTCAATATTTTCTCTGTCACGACTTTACTTATTGGTCCATTTGTGAGGGCTTTTGTCTTCCTTATGTTGTGTTGATATGTAATCCATACTGATGGCTGTAGTCTTTGATCTTCCTCAGTAAGTGCTTCAAGTACTCTTCACTTTCAGCAAGCCAGGTTCTGTCATCTGCATATAGTAGACCGTTAGTCTTCCTCTAATCCTGATACTGTGTTCTTCTTCAGATAGTCCAGCTTCTTGGATTGTTTGCTTAGCACACAGATTGAGTAAGTATGGTGAAAGGATACAACCCTGATAAACACTTTTCCTGATTTTAAACCATTCGGTATCCCTTTGTCCTGTTTGAATGACTGCCTCTTGGTCTATGTACAGGTTTCTCATGAGCATAATTAAGTGTTCTGGAATTTCCATTCTTTGAAATGTTATCCATAATTTTTTATGATCTACACAGTTGAATGCCTTTGCATAGTCAAGAGAACACAGGGATACATCTTATTACTGGTATTTTGTGCTTTCAGCCATGATCCATCTGACACCAGCAATGATATCCCTCTTTGCATGTCCTCTTCTCAATCTGTAGTCCCTTGGTGTTGTGGTAGTGGTTGTTAGGTGCCACGGAGTCGGTTCCAACTCATAGCGACCCTATTTACAACAGAACAAAACACTGTTGTGTCCTGCACCATTCTCACAACTGTTTTTATGCTTTAGCCCATTGTTGCAGCCACTGTGTCAATCCATCTCAATGAGGGGCTGTTTTGCTGACCCTCCACTTTACCCAGCATGATGTTCTTCTCCAGGGATTGGTCCCTTCTGATAAAATGTCCAAAATATGTGAGATGAAGTCTTGCCATTCTTGCTTTAAAGGAGCATTCTGGCTGTACTTTTTCTAAGACAGATTTGTTCATTCTTCTGACAGTCCATGGTATATTCAATATTCTCTGCCAACACCACATTTCAAAGGCATAAATTCTTCTTTGGTCTTCTTTATTCATTGTCCAACTTTTGCATGCATATGTGGCAATTGAAAACACCATGGCTTGTGTCAAGCACAACTTAGTCCTTAAAATGACAGCTTCGCTTCCTAACACTTTAAAGAGGTCTTTTGCAGCAGATTTGCCCAAATGCAACGCATCGTTTGATTTTTTAACTGCTGCTTCCATGAACGTTGATTGTGGATTCAAGTAAAATGAAATCCTTGAAAGCATCAATATTTTCTCCATTTATCATGATGTTGCTTATCACTCCAGTTATGGAGACTTTTGTTTTCTTTATAAGAAGGTATAATTCCTACTGAAGGCTGTAGTCTCTGATGTTCATCAGTAAGTGCTTCAAGTCCTCTTCACTTTCAGCAAGCAAGGTTGTATCATCTGCATAACTCAGGTTGTTACTGAGTCTTCCTCCAATCCTGATGCCCTGTTTTTCTTCATATAGTCCAGCTTCTCATATTATTTGCTCGGCATACAGATAGAATAAGTATGGTGAAAGAATACAACCCAGATGCATAACTTTCCTGATTTTAGACCCTGCAATATCCCCTTGCTCTGTTTGAACAAATGCCTCTTGGTCTGTATACATGTTCCTCGTGAGCACAATTAATTGTTCTGGAATTCCCATTCTTTGCAATGTTATTCATAACTTATTATGATCCACACAGTCGAATGCCTTTGCAAAGTCAATAAAACACAGGTAAACATCTTACTGGTATTCTCTGCTTTCAGCCATGGTCCATCTGACATCAGCAAAGATATCCCTCTTTCCATGTCCTATTCTGAATCCCTCGATACCAAAAAAAAAAAACAAATCCAGTGTCGTTGAGTCAATTCCGACTCATAGAGACCCTATAGGACAGAGTAGAACTGCCCCATAGAGTTTCCAAGGAGCGCCTGGCAGATTCGAACTGCTGACCTTTTGGTTAGCAGCCGTAGCTCTTAACTACTACGCCACCAGGGAATCCCTTGATAGAATGCTTTAATACAGTCCCTTGGAAGAACACCTTAATTCATCTTTTTGACTGTTTTTTTTTTTTTTTTTCCTAAGTGCAGAAAACAAGTCTTCATACCTTTTTTTTAATACAATTTGCTGTAGGGAAACATTGTGGATATCACTGTGTATTCTATATGAAGCCATAAAAGTGGCTACACCAAAGAAATATATGAATCACAGTCCTGTCTTTAAAAGGGGTTATATTTACCATCAAATTATTTGATGTCATTTGGGTTAACATGTTTGACTACTAACCAAATGGTTGGTGATCCCAGTTCATTTAGAGGCACCTCTGAAGAAAGGCCTGGCAATCTACTCCAAAAATAAGCAGTCACTGAAAATCCTATTAAGCACGCAATTCTCCTCGGCCACACTCAGGATTCTCACAAGTTGGAACTGAGTCAACAGCTACAGGGTTTCCTGCTTACGGTCAGTAATAACACACATACAGACACGTCCTCATTACTTACGGGCCTCTTCTTTGTGAATTCGCCTACTCACTAAAATTTATATGTAATCATTTGTAAATGAATGCTTTTTTAATCATTGATTATTGCCATGCTGTAAGGGCAAATATAAATTAGAAATAGGAAAGAAAGAACAGAGAGAGAGAGAGAGAGCTCGTGCCTTATTCTCCCTGTTGAATAAATGGGAAGAGACTTTTTCCCACCTCTTATTAGAGCACTTACTTTGAAAACCTGTAATTGTAAGTTTTTCTCTACTTCTTTGTAATGTGTGTAAGCCTTTTTAAAGGCCAAATAGGCCTCTTGCCAATTTTACAACCCAAAGTAGTTTTCTCAAGTACCTGGAAACCATCTCTTTGAAATGTAATCAATCAATGAAGATAGCACCTCTATCCCCCAGTTTCCAGGGAGAATAAGGGCCTTACTTCAGCTGGCCCTTGGCTCCAAATTGCAAATCTACCTCCAGTCTTAAAGATATGAGAAGTTTAATTTTTCTTTAGATGAAGGCAATTTAACACACACAGTTGGCTATCCCAATTACTGGGTGAATTTAGAATGAGCTAGGCCTGACATCTGTCTCTCAGTTTGTCCTCCTGTGGTGGTGTGCATGTTGTGATGATGCTGGAAGCTCTGCCACCAGTATTTCAATACCAGCAGGGACCCCTGGTAGCACAATTGTTAAGCACTTGGCTGCTAACCAAAAGGTCTGAAGATCAAACCCAACAGTGGCTCCGCAGGGGAAAAGACCTAATGATTTGCTCCTGTAAAGACTTCAGCCTAGGAAACCCTATGGGGTCTTTTGGTCTTTAAAAATGCATACATTTCAAAGAAGTAGAGAAAAACTTACAATTACAGGTTTTCTAAAGTAAAGGCTCTAAGAAGTGGGGAAAAGTCTCCTCCCATTTATTCAACAGGCAGAATTAAGACTCTCCCCCCATCCCTCTCTCTCTCCTTTCTTACTTCTAATTTATATTTGCCCTTACATCACAGCAATAATCAATAATCACAAAAAGCATCCTATGTATACATATAGTCTTTAAACAGAAGCACACATAAAACAAGGTTATGTATTGATTCGTTGATGAGAAAGTTTTGACCAGAGTCTTGCAAGAACCTTGCCCTATACTTCCCATAGAGCAATGACTCGGTATGCACTAACACCGCTGGAGGTGAATTTATAAAACATAAGTACCATGAATAACAAGAATCTACTGCAATTGATTGACAAGAAAAGCAGATGTAGTAAAATCGTAACCTGAAAAACCTCTGATAGTTTCATCTGACATTTCATCTATTGCCACCTAATAGCATTGTGTAACTGTGGAACATGCAATGTTTACTGTTGTTGTGTGCTGCCAAGTCAATTCCAACTCCTAGAGACCTCTTAGGTCAGAGGAGAACTGTCCTATGAGGTTTCTTAGGCTGAAAACTTCACAGGAGCAGAACCCCAGGTCTTTTCTCCTGTGGAGCTGCTGGTAGGTTCGAACCTCCAATATGTCAGTTAGCAGCCAAGACCTTTAATCATTGCACTACCAGGGCTTCTCTCAGTGTTTACTAAAAGGCATAAATGCATAAAGTGCTGAGTTATAAAATTTTTGTTCTGCGTCTTCCTGGCACAGCTACATAATTTTCCTGAGATTTTGGGCAAATCATTTCAACTCTCAGACATTATATTTCTATTAGTCAATTGATGGCATAATAATGGATATTTTAATATTTATAAAAATGCTTTGTAAACAATTAACATACTATTTACTCTATTTAATACATTCTAACAAGCACATTACTTTTCACATATTTAATAACATTGTAAATTGTACCCTCATTTGCTGTTTTCTAGAAGAGATTGTGTAGAATTGGTGTTAATTCTTTTTTAATTGTTTGGTAAAATTCTCCAGGGAAACACTCTTGGCCTGGAGATTTTTTGGGAAACTTTTTAAATACAAATATTGGTTGAGTTGTGTTGGTTTGTGTTTTTTTAAGAATTGGTGCATTTCATCTAAGTTGTCAAATGTATGTGTGTGGGGTTGTTAGTAAAACTCACTTATTTCCATATAATGTCTGCACTGTCTGCAGTGATGTGTTCTGCTTTAGTCCTGATATTGGTAATTTGACTTTTCTCTTTCAGTCTTGCTGGAACTTTGTCAGTTTCTTTGGACTTTTAAAATACCAAGTCTTTGTTTCTTTGGTTTTCTATATTGTTTTTCTCTTTCCAGTTTTATGGAATTCTGCTCTCCGCTTTATTTTGTCTATACCCATTGCAATTTCTGGGTTGCTGGCTTCTTCAGCTCCAGTTGTGGAATAAAAAAGAAAGTTGTGGAATAGACGAGGTAAAAACAACACCCAGAGAATTCTCCTCTGTGTCATTTCCTTGGTTCTCGACGTCCCTGTTCGGCCTATCTTCTTCTCTGTATCTTTCCATCTTTGTATACATAATAACAAATGTCAAGTGTTTGTTGTATTTAGCAGGAAGAATAGGGAAAAGTATGTCACTCTATCCTCCCGAAATTGAAATTACTTGTTAGTCTAGTTTTTAAGAGTGCTGTCTATGGAATAAAATACCATGTGTTCAAGTTCTAGTTCTTCTCCACCGAAACTATGGGCCATTAGGCTAGCTTTTAAGAATCCATAACTTTTAAACAGAGATAACTACAGTATCTACTTCTACAGATCTGTTATGAAGATTAAAATGTAAATATGTGTGACAAGTATTTAGTATTCAACAAATTGTAGCTACTATTTAAGCCACTTCATATTTTCTTTAGATCTAGAAATTTTTCTTTTAGAAAATGTTAATTGCGGTAAAAAAAAAAAAAAAAGGAACTCAATAAATAAAGTACATTTCCTCCTGAATATACACTAGGCCTAGAATTTGGTTCCTGTGAAGTCAAATTCTATGAAGCCAGTGGACAGCATGTGCAAAGTAGCTGTTTTAGTCCTGTTACTGTTGCTATTGTCTGGATTCTTAAAATTTCCACTAATTAATAATTGTAACAAAAACTATAAATTTTGCTACTGTGTAGCCCAGGAACATTTCTCCTTCTTTGTTGCTGTTTGTTTAGCTGCCTTTGAGCAGGCCCCCTACTCATGGCAACCCCATGCACAAAGTAAAGAAATGCTGCTTGTTCCTGTATCACCCAAGATTGGTTACAGATTGCGTTACTGTGATTCATAGGGTTTTTATCCCCCACGTGTCTGTCAGTTTGTCGTACTGTGGGGGCTTCTATGTTGCTGTGATGCTGGAAGCTACGCCACCAGTATTCAGATACCAGCAGGGTCACCCACGGAGGACAGATAGGTTTCAGCTGAGCTTCCAGACTAAGACAGACTAGGAAGAAGGACCCGGCAGTCTACTTCTGAAAAGGATTAGCCAGTGAAAACCTTATGAATAGCCATGGAACATTGTCTGATATAGTGCTGGAAGACGAGCCCCCAGGATGAAAGGCACTTAAAAGATGACTGGGGAAGAGCTGCCTCCTCAAAGTAGAGTCGACCTTCATGACGTGGATGGAGTCAAGCTTTCGAGACCTTCATTTGCTGACGTGGCACGCCTCAAAATGAGAAGAAACAGCTGCAAACATCCAGTAATAATTGGAACCTTGAATGTATGAAGTATGAATCTAGGAAAATTGGAAATCTTCAAAAATGAAGTGGAACGCGTAAACATCGATATCCTAGGCATTAGTGAGCTGGAATGGACTGGTATTGGCCATTTTGAATCAAACAACCATATAGTCTACTACGCTGGGAATGACAACTCGAAGAGGAATGGCGTTGCATTCATCGTCAAAAAGAACATCTCAAGATTTATCCTGAAGTACGGCACTATCAGTGATAGGGTAATATCCATATGCCTTCAAGGAGACCAGTTAATACAACTATTATTCAAATTTACGCACCAACCACTAGGGCCAAAGGTGAAGAAATAGAAGATTTTTATTAGCTGCTGCAGTCTGAAATTGATCAAACATGCTATCAAGATGCATTGATAATTACTTGTGATTGGAATGCAAAAGTTGGAAACAAAGAAGAAGGATCAGTATTTGGAAAACATGGCCTTGGTGATAGAAACAATGCCAGAGGTCGAATGATAGAATTTTGCAAGACCAACGACTTCTTCATTGCAAATACCTTCTTTCACCAACATAAATGGTGACTACATGGACCTCGCCAGATGGAACACACAGAAATCAAATTGACTACATCTGTGGAAAGAGGCAATGGAAAAGCTCAATATCATCAGTCAGAATGAGGCTAGAGGCCAACTGTGGAACAGACCATCAATTGCAAGTTCAAGCTGAAACTGAAGAAAGTCCACAAAAGCCAAAATACGACCTTGAGTATACCCCACCTGAATTTAGAGACCGTCTCAAGAATAGATTTGACACATTGAACACTAGTGACTGAAGACCAGACGAGTTGTGGAATGACATCAAGGACATCATTCATAAAGAAAGCAAGAGGTCATTGAAAAGACAGGAAAGAAAGGAAAAACCAAGATGGATGCCAGAGGAGACTCTGAAACTTGCTCTTGAGTGTCGACCAGCTAAAGCAAAAGGAAGAATTGATTAAGTAAAAGAACTGAACAGAAGATTTCAAAGGGCCTCTCAAGAAGACGAAGTACAGTATTATAATGACATATGCAAAGAGCTGGAGATGGAAAACCAAAAGGGAAGAACATGCTTGGCCTTTCTCAAGCTGAAAGAACTGAAGAAAAAATCCATGTCTCGAGTTGCAATAGTGAAGGATTCCGTGGGGAAAATATTAAATGATGCAGGAAGCACCAAAAGAAGATGGAAGGAATACACAGTCTCATTATACCAAAAAGAATTAGTCAATATTCAAACATTTCAAGAGGTGGCATATGATCAGGAACCAATGGTACTGAAGGAAGAAGTCCAAGCTGCTCTGAAGGCATTGGTGAAAAACAAGGCTCTAGGAATTGATGGACTATCAAGTGAAATGTTTCAACAAGCAGATGCAGCACTGGAGGTGCTCACTCATCTATGACAAGAAATCTGGAAGACAGTTTCCTGGCCAACAGACTGGAAGAGATCCATATTTATGCCTATTCCCAAGAAAGGTGATCCAATTGAATGTGGAAATTATAGAACAATATCATTAATATCACATGCAAGCAAAATTTTGCTGAAGATCATTCAAAAATGGCTGCAGCAGTATATCGACAGGGAACTGCCAGAAATTCAGGCCGGTTTCAGAAGAGGACGTGGAACCAGGGATATCATTGCTGATGTCAGATGGATCCTGGCTGAAAGCAGAGAATACCAGAAGGATGTTTACTTGTGTTTTATTGACTATGCAAAGGCAACTGTGTGGATCAGAGCAAACTATAACACTGCAAAGAATGGGAATTCCAGAACACTTAATTGTACTCATGAGGAACCTTTACATGGATCAAGAGGCAGTTGTTCAGACAGAACAAGGGGATACCGATTGATTTAAAGTTAGGAAAGACGTGCATCAGGGTTGTAATCTTTCACCATACCTATTTAATCTGTATGCTGAACAAATAATCTGAGAAGGGGAATGAATATACCAAGAAGTATGGGGCATCAGGATTGGAGGAAGACTCATTAACAACCTGAGTTATGCAGATGACACAACCTTGCTTGCTGAAAGTGAAGAGGACTTGAAGCACTTACTAATGAAGATCAAAGACCACAGCCTTCTGTATGGATTACACCTCAACATAAAGAAAACAAAAATCCTCACAACTGGACCAATGAGCAACATCATGATAAACGGAGAAAAGAATGAAGTTGTCAAGGATTTCATTTTACTTGGATCCACAATCAACAGCCATGGAAGCAGCAGTCAAGAAATCAAAAGACGCATTGCATTGGGTAAATCTGCTGCAAAGGACCTCTTGAAAGTGTTGAAGAGCAAAGATGTCACCCTGAAGACTAAGGTGTGACTGACCCAAGCCATGGTATTTTCAATCACATCATATGCATCTGAAAGCTGGACAATGAATAAGGAAGACCGAAGAAGAATTGACGCCTTTAAATTGTGGTGTTGGCGAAGAATATTGAATACACCATGGACTGCCAAAAGAACGAACAAATCTGTCTTGGAATAAGTGCGGCTGGAATTCTCCTTAGAGGCAAGGATGTGGAGACGGCGTCTTACATACTTTGGACATGTTGTCAGGAGGTATGAGTCCCTGGAGAAGGAAATCATGCTTGGCAGAGCACAGGGTCAGCAGATAAGAGGAAGATCTCAACAAGGTGGGTTGACACAGTGGCTGCAACAATGAGCTCAAGCAGAACAATGATTGTAAGGATGGCATAGTACCGGGCAGTGTTTCGTTCTGTTGTGCGTAGGGTCGCTATGAGTCGGATCCGACTCGACGGCACCCAACAACAACAACAACCGGGGTTTTATTGGCTGAATTTCTGAAGCAGATTGCCAGGCCTTTCTTCCTAGTGTGTTTCAGCATCATAGCAACGTTCAAGCCTCCTCTGACAGTCAAGTACCCTTCTAGATCAGCTGAACACAGTTATTGGTATAGTATGCATTTTTTTTTTTCCCCACATTTCCTACCTAAACAAATCCTTACTGTCAGTGAGGGGAAGGTGTCTACATACAAAAGTATGCAGAAGTACATTGGTCTTTTTCTCAAAAAACAAACAAACGTTTCTTTCACTGAAAAATGAATAAATAAAAACAATTAGTTTATTTTTAACAGTATCTTTAGGTTAGAACAAAACTTAAAAATATATATATTTCAGGTTTTGGGTAATGACTTTGACACGCTTACTCTGTGTTTTATTTTAACGAAACAAATGAATTCTCAGAGTAGTCAAGTTTAAGAACAGTGAATGGTTGAGAAAATCAGGTGAACCTGGATGTTGAAACATTAGGAGGAAAATTTCACTGTTGTCAACATTTTACATGCTTCCTCCGCTTAGAATCTTAACAAGCCCAAACTATTAATCCGTCAATAATACTTCCCAGGTGCTTTTCTTTTTCTTTCTTTCTTTTTTTTAAATAATTGCTTTAGTTCAAAAGAAGCCTCCACAGTTGAAGCTAGAGCTCAGAAATGCTAGCTTTCATTCTCCATCTGGGACCCAATTTGCTCAGCAGGCAATTACCTATTTAGCTTTCAGACCTTTAGGAGGCATCATTACATGGCTGAGTGAGACTTAAGCTGGATGCAAGTAAGTAGTGAAACTTTACCAACATGAAGCTACAGCGATAGGATTGGATTTGCTCTCCAGAGCTCAATACAACAAGCTTAATAGGTGACACAACAAGTACTCAACAGACAAAAGCACAGAGGGGTCATGTTCAGTGTAGTTAAATTTGGTGAACAGTTTGCAACATTGTAAATTTTAATGCTACCCCAGCCTTAGGTTGTGCACTGTGATTTCCTGTTTGCTTTGTCTAGTTTATTTAAAAACCATCGATCATGTAAATGTTTGAAAATGTTTGAAAATGAAGGTGGTAATGCTTCAGAAACAAATAGTCATGTTTTTAATGTAAGGTATTTTCTGAAGTAACAGTTACATATTAGCTAAAAAAAAAAAAAAATTAGCTACATATAAAAAACTTAATAACTCATTTCGTACTTTTATGTCACCATCACTGAAACCGGGTAGGCCTTAAAACTAAAAACACATCAGCTGTGGGAGAAACCCGGACCTTAAAACTACAATCAAACATATCGATTATGGGAGAACCCAAATTTTAAATGGCATTAAAAGGCTCTAATAAGAAAAAACTTTAAAAATGGAATGTTACTTTTTTTCTTAAAACAGATTAAAATATGAATTCACATCAATATTTAAATGCTGATTTAAACTGTATATGCAAACTTTTTTTCATTTTACGTTTAATTTATGGTTACGATACGCTTAAGTAACAGTAGGCCACACTTTAATATCAATGTACTATTTAATTTGGTTAAATATTTCTGCACCAGAAATAATATTTTGGTAACAGCTTCAATGTAGGAAATTTAGATTTATTGGACCTGTGACTTGCAGACGACAAGTGGCAGACTGATTGGAGTGTGAAATATTTTAAAGAATGAAAACACACTGTCATTGTTTAAATTCACCAAGTGAGAAAAAAGCATACTAAATCATTAACTAAAACACCTAGGTTTATTTAAAATATTTTGCTTGGCATTTATCTTTCATCTTTGAAACACATGGTCTTCATATTATTGGATGTCAGATTTTATTCAAATATTTGATTTGCATGATTACTCTCTAAATTATCTCATACACAACTGTGTTCTATGACCCAGTGGCAAATGCTTTTTTAAGCAGTTGAGTTTGAAAGACATAGAATCTCTCCAAAACACAAAAGTCAGGTCTATAAAATGGCTGAAACAATGTTTTCTTGGCCTATGAAGTAAATCCCTGAATGGTCTAACAAATCGGTGTCTAAGATTCTTATTATTAGTTTAACGTGTTTGCAAAGCCGAATGCTCATTTTAAATTCTATTTTTATCATTTACTAGTTGAGGGTAAAATTGAGAAAATTATTTAATGGATTCTGTTTTGTTGTTATTGCTGTTTAAATACCTAAAATAGGATTAATAATATTTAGTTCTTTCAGGGGTTACTTGGATAATAAAATAATGTAGTGTAGGCAAATTAGGCTTCATATAAGATATCATACCTGGTAAATATTCAGAGAATGCTAGTTAATATTTTTATTAATTTTTATTAACATTCCACATAACCATTCTGTGATCAGCACTGATGTTTAGGGAATGTGGTTACTAACCAGGCTAAAAGTTAACTAATAATTTTACCCTACTTTGTCATATACTGATCCCTCAGTGGCATAAACAATTTGCACTTGAATTACTAACCTAATCTAAAGGTTGGTGGTTCGAACCCACCTGGCAGTACCTTGGAAAAAAGGCCTGATGGTCTGCTTTTGTTAAGATTACAGCCAAGAAAACCCCACGTACGGAACAGTTCCACTTTGTAACACTTGGGGTTGCCATGAGTCAGAATGGACTCAACCACAACCAGTTAACAGTGCGAAATGGTTGCATTATTGGATACGCATATGTTTACTCTGAAGTTACTGGCAACTTTCCAGAGTGAATTTTATCAAATTAAATTTTTCTTTGCAGGAAAACTGTTTTCTAGGATGCTTCACATCCTTGACAAAAGTTGATATTGACTGCTTTCTTTACCTTAGCCATCTGCTGGATGTACAGGTGTGCTATATTGTAATTGTTCCCTCACCATCTCTCAAGCTGCTAATGGATATGAAGTGTGTGCTTTAGGGGAGATGATTGCCCTCTGAAAAAAACTCAGAGCTCTGCTAAACTATCTTAGTGGAGTAAAGGAGGAAAGGCTGTTCTCTGGTGTCAGTAAATCTAACCCCGTCTGAACAGGGCAAATAAATGATGTCCATTGTCTACAAGGGGCTTTCCACTTTTGTTACCTCCTTTTACCTTTTGTTCCCCCATTTTATTGCCCCCATCCCCTGTTTACTCTTTGGACATGATATTTGGCATGTAGACATGGCTGTCTGATTAGTGTTTAATCTTGAGAGAGAGTCGTTTAGGCATTCGCCTCCCAAGTGGCGAACTGGGGGGGTGCCTGGATGCCATCTCACTCTGTGGATGGGAGACTAACTTTGGGGAACCTGGGCTGATGATGATGTGTACTGATCTGCTCATCCCTGTCCTGTTTATTCTGTGAGTAATAAACTCCTACTGATCACATCATTAGAAGTGTCTGCTCTGTGCTCTGCTCCAAATGGTCCTTCACTAAAAATTTGTGAATACACCGATATTGCGCCTCCAGTTTTGCATGCAGTGGTATTATTGTACTGCAGCTGTATTTTGAATTTGCCTGATGATGAAGGCAAATAAGAATTTGTATATATTTTTATAATATATAAGTTAACTCAGCACCATTTAGTGAAAAGGCAATCATTTCTACTGCACTGAAGTTACGTTTTTGTCATTAATCAAGTGGCTGCAAATATATGATCATATTTGGATTGTCTATTTAGTTCCATTGATCTATTTTTCTATCCGTACTTCAATCACATACTGGCCATTGATAACATAGCTTTAAAATTGGACTTGAAATCTGATGGTGTAAGTTCTTGCATTTTATTCTTTTCTATTTAGTTCTTTTTCTCTTATACTATTCTAGACCCTTTGTTTTCTCACATCAATTTAAAAAAATCACTCACAGTCGCACTTTATTTTTGTTTGGATTGCTCATTTCATATAGATAATTTCTGGGAGGGAGGAACAAGACTCTTATTATATTGACTTTCAATCCATGATCAAAGTATATATCTTGCTTATTTTGGTCTTTCCAAAATTTCTTAACATTTTTTTTTGCATTTTTAGCATAGCGATATAGGATATCGTTGTTAGATTTATTCTTAGGTATTTGATACTTGCAATACTTTTATAAATAGTATTCTCTTTAATTGCTTATTTTTTATTTGAGATGATGATGATGAAAGGCTTTCTTATTTGATCCCATTCGCACAAGAAATCCCTTTATTATTTTGACAGCTAATATGGATTTTCTATAATTTTTTACCGGTAATTTTATCATATTAATGATGTATTCTTATTCCTAGTTCATTGGTGTTGACTTTTGTCAAATACCCTTTGGCATCTGTCAAGATGGTCAATTAAGTTTTCTCCTTTTTATTAACAGGATTAGTCATATTGACTAATATTCTATTGTTAAGCCACCTATGCAATAAAACCCACTCGGTCATGATCCATTACTTTTTGTTATGTCAGTGGAATCAATTTGTTATATCTCCTATAGGATAAGATTTTTTTTTCTTTAATCTCTATTCATGAAAAATGTTGTTCTCTAATTTACTTCTTAGGTAATATCCTTGTCATGTATTTTCTTTTTAATATTGAACCTGTCTCTCTGCTTATATGTATATCCTACAAATCATTGATTATAACACAAACAGCTCCATTACAACAGTAAGTAAAAACTTAAACACTTTAAAAGAAATAATGTAATATACACATAAAGAATAAGTACCTGAAAATATACTGGACTTCATTATTTTTCAGGGAATTACAAATTAAACTGCTGTATTCACTGTGCTCAGAATGGTAAATGACCAGACGGAAAGGTGGTAGGAAATCCTGTTTCAATTTACTCCTCCTTCAGGGCTTTACCACCCATCTGTCATGGCTTATGTGTTACTATGATGCTGGAAGCTATACCTCTGGTATTTCAAATACTTGCAGGGTCACCCGTTGTGAACAGGTTTCAGTGGAGCTTCTAGTCTAAGATAGACTAGGAAGAAAAGTCTGGTGATCTACTTCCAAGAATTAACCAGTGAAAACCCTATGGACTGATATTGTCCAACAGAGTGGAAGATGAGTCCTCTAGGTTGGAAGGCACTCAAAATACACAGTGGCTACCACCAAGGACTCCAGCATACCAACCATCTTGAAGATGGTGCAGGACCAGACAACTTTTCGATCTGTTGTGCATAGGGTCATCATGAGTTGGAGTCAATTTGATGGCAACTAACAACTAGGTTTAAAATCTTTCTTTATGTTCATATGCCCAACCCCTAGTGAGGATTTCCAATCCTGAAGGTCTTTAGGCTTTGTAACAAGGTAATTTGCTTTTCAGATACCTTGGCTTAAGTTTTTAATTTTCAGCTCAACTTAATTTTCACAATTCATTAGATGGCCTGAGGGGCAAACTCACTGTGACTCTCATCCTCTATTGAGTGCCCAGAATGAGTTAATGTCTTCAGGATCATCTGTACACTGTCAACTCTCCTCTGAAAGCCTTTCTCCTCTGTAGAATTTTGCTCCTCTTAGACCCTGTTGTTTCTGAAGCTCTCTGATGCCTTCATATATGAGTTTTTTTTTGTTTTAGAGGGAGCTTTTTTGTCTGTCATGTGATATCTGATCCTTCCACAGCTATCTAGAAAACCATTCTTTCACAGTACCTATTTAGTTTTTTTAAAAATCAATTTTTTAGTTTGATAGCATAGGAAAGTTGAAAAAAAAATTCAAGTACCTACTGTGTACTTGACCTTGTTTGTGCCCTAAGAGGTAATATTTCAACCCTCATGAAGCTTTCCTACTATGAAAGACAACAGTGTAACCAAGGCAAACACAAAACAAAAGTTGTGTAAAAATAAAAGTGAAGATTCTTGCCTGAAAAACGGTTTCCTACCTTTAGCATGAGTTTATTTATCTATTTTGTTGCCCTAGTTGTGCCTCATTCTCTCACACACACTTCATCTTCTTCTCAGGGAAAATTTCAGACGTGAAAATTTTTAATGTCAAAGGATTTTCTATTAAACTGGGATAGAATGGTATTAGGATATCAGGTTTATCACTCTCCGTGAGTTTTTATAATTATCAGAGGTGGGATTCCTTTCAGTCTACAGAGAGATCATGTAGTTGAATGTAAGAAACTGAGTGACTAACAATGTTGGGAGGACAGAGCATGCTCCCAGGGGTTCTGTGCGTATCTGCTTATTTGGCAGATGGGGGGACCTAGACCTAGGAATATTGCTGGTGGAAAACAAAAAAGGCCAAATAGCCCTGCGGGGTGGAAGTCAATGATATTAAAGCAAAATACACGACAAATCGAATGCAGAATTACCTACCCAATTTTGGGAGAAAATAGTATTAACAGCCATCTAAAAGAGAAGAGAATAATATCACTAAGAGTTAATGAAAAGGTATTGCATTTTTACCATTTACTGCCTCAGGAAACATTTTAATATAATGTGAAATTTATTTTGTATAAGTCTGTATCCACCTCTTGAAACACATTGCACTTTCTTCAAGGGTAAGCACCTTGGTGACACTGGACCTCTTCTTCCTATACTTCACTACAAGTAATTTTAGCCCTAAAATTGCCAAAAGTCAAAGAAAAAAAGTTAGATGTATCATACACACACCATACCCATTGCTGTTGGGTCAATTCCAACTCATAGCAACCCTACACGACAGAGTAGAACTGCCTCACAGGGTTTCCAAGGAGTACCTGGTAGATTTGAACTGCTGACCTTTTCGTCAGCAGCCAAGCTCTTAACCACTGTGCTGCCAGGGCTCAGATAGTTACATGTATAACAAAACGAAGATAAAAATAAATAACCTTGACTATCCACTAGGTAAAATTTGGTTCTCTTTGTCTTTTAAGAATATCAACAGTTACTTCATGGTTTCATTTCTCTCAGTCTAGTTTTCATGAAGCACCTAGCCTATACATACAATCAAACAAAACTATCCGAATCTAAGTGTTGCTTAGAAGTAAATTTCTTTAGGAATTGTCTTTTGTCCATATTAAGACAATGTAAACAATTAGTACTAGACAAGAACCTTAAAACAGTTTTCTATATATTTCTAGCATACGCTATGATTGAATTTCCTGTATGAGAAGCTACTATTTTTTTTCTTTACTCCTTAGGTAAGTGTGCACAAGAAGCAGATGGCATTATCTGATTATTAGCAGTTGGCACAACAGGTAAGAAATGAGAAAAATTTAAGGACTATTGAACACGAGGGAGCAATATTCATCCTGGCACATAGGGATTTAACCATGAAGCTCTCGTTAGTTTTAATGAGAATGTGTGGCCAATCTGGAACTTTTCACAGCGGATCAGCACAAAGTTATGCAGCACAGGTGTTTAATTGGCGATGGATCTAATGTCTGATTTGAATAGATTGAAAAAAACACAGAATAAAAACCTACACTCAAAAATCTAAGAAGGTCTAGAGAACAAAATCATTACATTAAATTAGAAAAAATTAAAAAAACATGAGGAGTCGATTGAGCAAAACTTAGCTCCATTTCATTTAATAAATTAATGAGTAGATGACTTTGTTTTCGTAGCAATAATACATTACAACATTTTTAAATTCTGTGATGTCAATAGTTTTATTGCGTGTGGCTCAATTTTCAATACCATTAATTTTTGTTTAAATATAGTTTATAGAGTAAAATTAACTCTGATATCTAAGCATTAAAATTTTCTTTACTAACGTGTTTGCAATAGAATGACCCCCACATACTAAAAACAAACATCCTTTAATAAGTGTTACTGAATTTGTTATTTTTATATTATTCAGTGAGGGAGCAACTCCATTTTCTTGTTGCATAAGTTGAGGCAGGGTTAAGGACAGTGTTGAATGTCTCTAAGCTACCTTTTGCTAGTCATATTTATTTTAGAATATTTCTATTATTCTATTCATAATTCACAGAAATCATCAAGAAACTTGACATTATGTCCTGGCAACTCCAAAGAGTCACTTTGCTCAGGCTCTGTTTTACAAGATACTGGAGAGATACCTAATAGTGGCTTTACTACTTCTGAATTTGTTGTTATATACTTTTTTTTTTTTTTTTACTCTCTTACTAGTAAAGAGGGACATTTGTTTTCAGTATTTAGACTTTACTCCATTGCTTGTTGTTCTCATTTGTCTGGGAAGTTGTATTTACATATAATTTATTATTTTAAAAAAATTACCATGAGCTCAACCATTTTTTAAAATTACATTCATTTTGGAGATGTCAAAACCTACAATTGAGAATATGTAATTAACTCTGTCAAAGGAAAGTTAATCTGTTGATTAAAACAAACGTTTGTTTACCCAACCTAAAAATTTCTATAGCCACACAAACATGAATTTAGAATACTTATCTGTCCTCATACAGTTCATGCCATCTTGAGCAGGCTATTTAATGCTCAGAGCCTCTGATAGGTGATCTGTAATACCCGTTACCAACAAGTCGATTCCAACTCATACCAAACCTATAAGATAGAGTAGAACTGTCCCATGAGGTTTCCAAGGAGAGGCTGGTGGGTTCAAACTGCCAACCTTTTTGATTAGTAGCCATAGCTCTTAACCACTGTGCCAGATGGAGCCCTGGTGCCACAGTGGTTAAGAGCTTGGCTGCTAATCAAAGGTCTGTAGTTGGAATCCACCAGCCACTTCTTGAAAATCCTATGGGGCAGTTCTACTCTCCCAATAGGGTTGCTATGAGTCTGAATCTACTCGACAGCAATGGGATCTATAATAGAAATATAATAATTTGTGTGTTTTCAGGATAAAGAGAAACAAAGAATGGACTGTATCTGAAATTTTAATTTTAGAACTCAATAATTACTGGGTTTCTTCTGCTTTATATGTATGAATGATTCAGATAGGTGAGAAAGATAGATGATAGATAGACAGACAGACAGATATATTGATCGATCAGACTTTTCCCTTAAAGAAAGAGGCGTATCTAGGGTATTGCAGGTATAGCAGACATTGCACTGGCCCTGGGTGCATGACGTTACTGAGCTGTTTCCATTAACCGAGTGCCGCCAGCGAAGTATCTACAAAAATGGCACCTATGGCAAGGACTGAAATTGTACCTCTGTCCAAACATCTGATACCCCTCTTTTAGACAACTTTACCATAATATCAGCTCAAACCTAAAGTCAAACTCATTAAACTTTTAATTAACACATCACCGTGCTTAAGGAAGGACATTGGGCCATACTAGAAACTGCTCAGATAGGCCACTGTATGTTGTGAGCCATCAAGTCAATTTTGACCCATAGCAACCCTATAGGAAAGAATAGAAGTGTCCCATAGGCTTTCCTAAGCTGTAGTTTTTATGAGGGCGGATTGCCTGGTCCTTTCTCCTGCGGAGAGACTGGTGAGTTCCAACATCCAACATTTTGGTTTGCAGCCAAGCACGTAACTGCCACCAGTGCTTCTTTAACATGAGGTTAAATGGGCTCTAATCAATAACCGCGATCACCACTCTTGCCCCAGTCACCACCAACCACACCACTATACCGTTGGGCATGAGTGCAGAGTTTTTCAGGAAGGTTGGAAAAAAGATATAATCGGCTTTCTTTCTTTTTTTTTCTCCCTCTCTCTTTCCAGATGGTGTACATTTTAAGGTCTCTGTGAGCCTTTAAAATGGGAAATATCTGTCATGAAGTAAAATGCTTTGTTAAGTTATATATGTTAATTTTTAACATTAAACCATGAAGAATGCTTATATTTTTAATAATTAAGATGAACTGTATAATCCACAAAATATCATCAGCACTTATTTTGTCCAAAGTACATGACAGAGATACAAAACTTTTATCATGCAAATCCTGCTCAGCAGAGCCACTAAGAATAGGTCTGGGCCTCCGGGAGAAATTGGGGGCCCTGGTGGCACAGTGGTAAAGAGCTCAGCTGCGAAACAAAAGATCAGCAGTTGGAATCAACCAGCTGCTCCTTGGAAACCCTAGGGGGCAGTTCTACTCCGTCTTATAGGGTCGCTGTGAGTCCAGTTCAACTCGAGGGCAACAGACTTGGTTTGGTTTTGGTTCGGCATAAACAGAGTGGCATTACTTGAGACTGGTCTTAAATCTGCCTCCAGTGATTAGCACGTTCATTCGCGCTACTGTCCTCACCCTCTCTCAGGTTATCCCAGGGTTTAAGGGCTTTGTAAATTAGTTGAAGAGGAAAGTCACTCACTTAAGAGAATAAATAATCTATGTAGCAAGAAAGAACAGATTCAAAGGTCACATGAGATAGATAACAAAATTAATCAAAGCATAAAGCATTTGCTATATTGTATTTTATTATTGATAATTAGCATAAGATTATTGATAATTATTAATAAATAATTTGATAAGTAATAGCCTCAATGACTTTTTGTCACTGATGAAAATGAGTATTCTTGACACCTTTATAGATTGGTTATCTCATTGTGTTTTTGTAAAGATTAAGAGAGTTAGTTCATAAATACATAGCACAATGGCTGATTTACATTAAGTGTTCCATAAATACTAAAACTGATGACTATATTGACAAATAGATTGTTTCCAACCCTTCGAGAATGCAGGCATCTCCTTTTTCTCTTTCTCCTTCTCCTCCTGCTCTTCATTTTCTTTTCCTCCTCCTCCTCCTCTTTCTTTTCTTCTTCCTCCTCCTTTTCTTTGGACATTGTTACCTGATTTGAGATTTCTTATGCACTGCCTCAACAGAAATTTCAATTTTATATATTAGGGAATATTGTTCAGAATATTGACTACCAGTCAATATCAAGTAACTAATATCATACAGGGAAAACTTCGAGAGCTGTAATTTGATGGGACTGCTTTGTTTTTCTGGGTCTAGCAAGTTTTCTGCCTTTGACAGGGTGCAGTCTTTCCACTTTACTATTGCTCGTTTTAGTGGAAAGTGTTTGGGCTTTTCTTCTCTGAGAGGTTGCCACCTTACACAGTTTCCGGCTTTCACAGGTTTTACTGTACTTGATCTTTTTTTTTTAAATCCTTCATTGAAAATCAAACAAAATATAACTGTTTTATTCATTAAATTGGCCATCATCTTCCAGCATACTGGCCACTATTGTCACAGGAATTGTAGAAATATATTAGTAGGCTGTACAAGCCTCATTTTAATGTGTTTCCATCATCTACTACTTGTATCAGTTACAGATACCTCATTTGTGAAGCTGGCAAATAAGTTTTGACACCAGCTAAAATTTGTGAACACATAACTATAATATGTTTTAAGGAAATGTATATTTTCTCACAAAAGAGACAAAGCTATGAGATGACATTTTATGTTTTAGAATGGATATCAAAAAGCAACAAGAGTTACGTGATGAGGGCCAAGCTGATTATTTTGAAAAGACAAAAATAATCCTGACAATTTTTTCCCCAGATTAGTAGTGAATAGTGTCATCATAACATTTTCTTCTGGACTTTGACGTATTGTGACAGGATGAACCAACAATTGCTCCCAACTGACCTAGTCATGCTAGAGGATGGAAACTGTTAATATATTATTCTTGGGCTGGAGAAAGAATAATTGGAACTAAGATCACAGAGCTTTTAGGCAGCACGATTGTAGTTGAGTCTTCAGCTCATTTCCTACAAACTGAATTAAGCATCCACACCTTTTGCCATATGATTTTGTAGTTTCTCCCACTAAACCTTTTGTTTTAGGGTTGTGATTCTTGTGGCCAATAGAATGAGGCATAGGTGAGAGTATGCCAGTTCTGAGCCTAGGCCTTAAAAAGCTTTTGTGTTCTTTTTTCTCCTTATCATCTCTGCCATCTCCACGAGAAAAACATGTCTGGGCTAGCCCTCTGGCTCAAGTGCATATAACTTTTCCTCTGGTTACTTAAACAGGCACATTGAATCTCCTACCTGGAGATGGCTAGCACTAATAGAAGCAAATGTATGAATATGCTAAGGATTTTGATGTGTACACACTTGTATTTCTTTAGCCATTATCATGGTACTAGATACACCATTCTAAGCGTTCATTACACACTTTGAATTAGTCCAAAATTAATATTTATAATAATCTTCTAATATCAACAATTTTCATTGTTGAACTGTATGGAAATAGAATAAAAGGGGACTTAAAAGCCTCTAAAGGAGCATCAAGATTGGAGGAAAATGCGTTAACAACCTGTGTTGTGCAGATGACACAACCTTGGTACAACCATGCTTGCTGAAAGTGAAGAGAACTTGATGCCCTTACTGATGAAGATTAAAGACCACAGCCTTCAGTAAGGACTACACCTCAACATAAAGAAAACAAAAATTCTTACAACTGGACCAGTAAACAACATCATGATAAACAGAGAAAATACTGAAGTTGTCAAGGATTTCATTTTATTTGGATCCACAATCAACAGCCATGAGAGCAGCAGTTAAGAAATCAAAAGACCCATTGCCTTGGGTAAATCTACTGCAAAAGACCTTTTTAAAGTGTTGAAAAACAAAGAAGTCACCTTGAAGACTCAGGCGCACCTGACCCAAGCCATGGTATTTTCAATTGTCTCATATGCATTCGAAAGGTGGATGATGAATAAGGAAGACAGAAGAAGAATTGACGCCTTAGAATTGTGGTATTGGGGAAGAATACTGAATATACCATGGACTGCCAAAAGAATGAACAAATCTGTCTGGGAAGAAGTACAACCAGAATGCTCGTTAGAAGCAAGGATGGCGATACCACATCTCACACACTTTGAACACATTATCAGGAGGGATCAGTCCCTGGAGAAGGACATCATACTTGGCAGAGGGTCAGTGAAAAAAGAGGAAGACCCTCAAGGAGATGGATTGACATGGTAGCTGCAACAACGGTCTCCAGTGCAACAAGGATTGTGTGGATGGTGCAGGACTGGGCAGTGTTTTATTCTGTTGTACACAGGGTCACTGTATGTACTAGTTTGACAGCATCTAACAACAACAATAAAGGAGCCCTGGTGGCGCAGTGGTTAAGTGCTCAGCTGCTAAGCTAAAGGTTGGTGGCTCAAAGCCATCAGCTGCTCTGAGGGAGAAAGATGTGGTAGTCAGCTTCCATAAAGATTACAGCCTTAGGAACCCTATGGGGCAGTTCTAGTCTGTTATAAGGTCATTAAGAGTTGGAATCCACTCTACGGGAACGGGTTTGGTTTCAGTTTAAATGTCTCTAAGTCACTGTTAATTGGAAATAAGTAAGATTTGAAACAATACATATATTAGGATTAATATATTTTTAAAAAATGCCCAGATTAGCATTAAAAATAATATATTTTAATAATTGATATGTTTAGTAAAAATTGAAAAAAAGTATAAGAATGTTTATTTTCTTCTTTATCTAAAACACTCTTTAGCTTTTTGACTTTCGAGGAAAAAAAAAGACATGTACAAACAAAACAAAACAAAACCCATTGCCATAGAGTTAATTCTGACTCATAGTGATGCTATAGGACGGAGTAGAACTGCCCTATAGAGTTTCCAAGAAGCAGCTGGTAGATTTGAACTGCCAAACTTTTGGTTAGGCTGAACTCTTAGGCGGAGAAACTGATAAAGGAAAAATGCATTGTTTACTAATGGCCTCATTAAATTGCAAACTCTCTAGTCAGGTATTTAAGATTTTCTACTTTTTTTACATCTGACTCAGATTAGTTTACTGATCCTTCTCCTCATACCTTGAAGTCAGTCCTTCCTAGAATATTTATTACCTTTTTTTTTTCAACCAAATACACAATTTCACAGTGTTAGCCTTTACTCATTATTTGCCTGGATTTGTATTCTCTATCTGGCCCTGTTAAAACCCTAATCAGCCTTCAAGATCCAGCTCAGGTGTCACTTCCATGATTATTCTTTAATTCTCTGAACCCGAAATAATTGCTTTTGTCTTGGCACCTTCATAGTACTCTCTTTTTTCTGTTACAGGTAATTATGTGAACTTTTGTCACCACTACGAGACTGTGATCTCCATTAGGGCAGAAGCTGTCTTACTTATTCCACACCTAGAAAAATTCCTTTTAAATATAAGAAATTCCATAAATGTTTGCTGAATTGAACTGACTATGAAATTGATAAGTTCTCATTTCACCCTGATCACAGCAAGGCCCCCAGAAGCATGTTGGTGATGATAGGCAGTGATTTTCTGCACATTCTTAAAGCTCCATTGTCACAGATGAAAGGATAGCTGTAATGAGCTTCCATGTAGTTATTCAAAAGGCATGTTTTAAATGTCTTTGAAGGTGCGTAATTTTCAATGTCATATCAAATGTGATTAATTAGGAATATACCCAGTAACATTATTTTCAAATTGTATCTTATCAATACATACAAAACCTAGAAATTACATTTCACCAGGAGTGCTATGAATTATATCTCTTTTTTTCTGACATTGATTTCCGTATCTACATCACTCTTTTAATTATGCTATAGAGGAGAAATTCTTGCACATGAAGTTAAATAGAATCCAAAATGCATGAAGCTTCACAAGGCTTTCATTAGGCGCTGGGACTCCTACCCACATTAAAAGCAGAATAAAAATGTTCTTTTGACTTCAAAGAGGAATAATAATTGCTCTAGTAATAATTGGTTAGAGATTTTATTTATTTTTTTAATTGAAATAAGGACAGAGGAGGAAAAGATGTCACCTCTAGCCTGGAAATCATTCAACAAGGACAGAAATTCTGGCTTAATGTCAAGATAGGCTTTGGAAGAAGGAGGACAGCTCATTAGGCGAAATATGGTCCAAGGTATTGGTTGAGAGATGAAAGGCAATTCTGACATCAGGAATCAAAGAACAAAGAGTACTTCAACACTAAAACAGTTTCAAATTTGACTGTTGGTAACGTCTAAACATGTGCCAAGTATGTTAAAAAACCAAAAACTCATTGCCGTCTGACTCAGAGCAACCCTATAAGACAGAGTAGAACTGCCCCCTAGTGTTTCCAAGGAGTGCCTGGTGAATTTGAACTGCTGACTTTTTGGTTAGCAGACGTAGCTCTCAACCATTACACCACCTGGATTTCCAAGTGTGTTAAATATGATGGAAATTTAAAGTTAATTTCCTCCTTCCAAAAACCACAAGAAATGTTTTATACCCTATGATACTTCTTCAGACATACATGTTTTATTTTACCTTATTTTCTTAGAAAAAATTTGAACATATCAGACTATGATTAAGAGAACATAACTACATCAAAGTAAAAATTTTACCTACTGTTTGTTGTTAGAGGAGGGGCTTGGCAAAGAGATGTTAATAGTTGGTGAAATTCAACCATCTCTGTTGAAAAAAGTAAATGCAAGTGGCATGACAATGGTGGGGTATTAATGTAATTTCTACATAAAATGGATTATCCAAATATAATTATGTCCCTATTATGTATTATGTAAAGACTGGGAATAACAATTCAGGTACAGCTAAGTATTTAATGGTTCATATTAATTTTTGTTGTTGTTGTTAGATGCTGTCAAGTCATAGTGACCATATATACAACAGAATGAAACACTGCCCATTCCTGCACCATCCTCACAAATGTTATGCTTGCGCCCATTGTTACAGTCACTGTGCCAATCCATCACATTGAAGGTCCTCCTCCATTTCATTGACCCTCTAATTTATCAAGCATGATGTCTTTTTCCAGGGACTGATCCCTCCTGATAACACATTCCAAGTATGTGAGACAAAGTCTCACCATCCTTGCTTCTAAGGAGCATTCTGGTTATACTTCTTCCAAGGCAGGTTTGTTCGTTCTTTTGGCAGTCCACGATACATTCAATATTTTTCACCGACACCATGACTGAAAGGAGTCAATTCTTCTTCGGTCTTCCTTATTCATTGCCCAGCTTTCACATGTATATGAGACAATTGAAAACATCATGGCTTGGCTCAGGTGCACCTTAGTCCTCAAAGTGACATCTTTGCTTTTTAATACTTTAAAGATATCTTTTGCAGCAGATTTGCCCAGGGAAATGCATTGTCTGATTTCTTGACTGCTGCTTCCCTGGGTGTTGATTGTGGAAGCAAGTAAAACGAAGTCCTTGACAACTTCAATCTTTTCTGTTTATCATGATGTTGCTTATTGGTCCAGTTGTGAGGATTTTTGGTTTCTTTATGTTGAGGTGTGACCCATACTGAAGGCTGTAGTCATTGATATTCATCAGTAAGTGCTTCGAGTCTTCTTCACTTTCAGCGAGAAAGGTTGTGTCATCTGCATAACGCAGATTGCTAATAAGTCTTCCTCAAATCTTGATGCTGGGTACTTCTTCATGTAGTCCAGCTTCTTGGATTATTTGTTCAGCATACAGATTTTATTCAATATAACCCTGACACACACCTTTCCTGACTTTAAACCGTGCAGTATCCCCTTGTTCTGTTCGAACAACTGCCTCTTGATCTATGTACAGGTTTCTCATGAGCACAATTAAGTGTTCTGGAATTCCCGTTGTTCGCAATGTTATCCATGATTTTTTATGAGGCACACAGTCCAATACCTTTGCATGGTCAGCAAAACACAGGTAAACATCTTTCTGGTATACTCTGTTTTCAGCCAGGATCCATCTGGCATCAGCAATGATATCCCTGTTCCATGTCTTTTTCTGCATTTGGCTTGAATTTCTGGCAGTCCCCTGTTGATGTATTGCCGTAACTGCTTTTGAATAAACTTCAGCAAAATTTTACTTGTATGTGATATTAATGATATTGTTCAATAATTTCTGCTTTCCACTATTCCTTTCTTTGGAATAGGCATAAACATGGATCCGTTCCATTGGTTGGCCAGGTAGCTGTCTTCCAAAATTCTTGACATGGAGGAGTGAGCACGTTCAGTTCTGCATCTGTTTGTTGAAACATCTCAATTGGTATTCTGTCAATTCCTGTAGCCTTTTTTTTGCCAAAGTCTTAGTGCAGTTTGGACTTCTTCCTTCAGTACCATCTGTTCTTGATTATTTGCTACCGCTTGAAATGATTGAATGTGGACCAATTTTTGATACAGTGACTCTGTATATTCCTTCTATCTTCTTTTGATACTTGCTGCATCGTTCAGTATTTTGCCCACAGAATCCTTCCATATTGCAGCTTGAGGCTTAAAGTTTTTCTTTAATTCTTTCAGCTTGAGAAATGCCGAGTGTGTTCTTTCCTTTTGGTTTTCTAACTCCAGGTGTTTGCATGTGTCATTTTAATACGTTACTTTGTTTTCTCTCAAGCCGCACTTTAAAATCTTCTCTTCAGCTCTTCTACTTCATCCTTTCTTCTGTTGGCTTTAGCTACTTAACGTTCAAGAGCATACTAATTATTGTAGCATCAACAGGCAATATATGGGATGGAGTTTAACAGCCTTTTCTAAAATCTGATTGACTTGGTTTAATTTACCAAAGACCAAACTACTTGATTCCTTTCTGAACTTCAGTAAGCATATCTTCTTTTTTTTTTACATGAAAATGGTGTTAATTTTGCGGGACTAACTGGTCGAATTAAATGGCATCTGTAAGTTACTTAGAACTGTTACATAGAAATGATTCATGTCTGTTAACTACATATGAATCAGAAATGAATATAATATATAAAATAAGGCAATTAGAAAAATCATACTTTAAAATGTTTAAAATTAAGAACTTCATATGATTACAGGTTTTGGGCTGCAAGGGCATTTAAGATAATTTCATATATTTCAGATATATTCTTCTATTTACAAATAGTAGAAATTAAGTTAGGTCAAGTATTTAATATGAGGCAGCGGTCATTCAACCAGAACTTATTCTTGGTGATGACAGAGATAAATTTTCCTACTTTATCAAATTTTATTTTCTGTGAAGATGAACTTTTTTTAAAAATAATATTTTATTTAGTTTGTGATGAAAGTTTATACAGCAAGTTAGGTTCCCACTTGACAATTTCCACACAAACTGTTCAGTGATGCTAGTTGCATTTACCACAACGTGTCAACATTCCCTTTCATTGCGTTCAGTTTGTTCCCTTTCTAGGACTGTAGGTTCCCTGCCCACTTTTCTTCTCATCTTTTCCTTTGAGTAATTTCTGACCTTTTGTTCTCATACTAATGATTTTTACGTAGATCACCAATCTTACAGGTAAATTCCTTTATTTTGTGAATCACTCTATTTCACTAAACGGTGGTCTTGGGATAGGCTCAGTTCTAGGTTTCAGGAGGGTGTCAGGGTGATAGTCTCAGGGAGTATTATCTGTTGTTCCAGTTTGTCTGGATTTTTTTTTTTTTTAAATAAGAATTTGATTTCTGCTCCATATTTTTCTCCGATTCTACCTGGGACCAACTTGTGTGGCTCCGGTCAGGATGGTCAGTGATGATAGCTAGGCACCATCTAGTTCTTCTGGGTAGATGCGTTTGTGGCTCATGTAGACTTGATTCTTCTCTGAGCTTTTGGTTACCTTTCTACTATTTCGCTCCTGGCAGGTAGAGACCTGTAATAGAGTCTTAAACAGTTTGCAAGCTTTTAAGACCTCAAATATTACCCACTTCACTAGGATGCAAAACTTGATTTTTGTGAACTATGTTATGCATGGTTTAAAGTCAGGAAAGGTGTGCTTCAGGGCTGTATCCTTTCACCATATGTATTCAATCTGTATGCTAAGCAAATAATCTGAGAAGGTGGACTATATGAAGAAGAATGAGGCATTAACATTGGAGGAAGACTCGTGAATAATCTGCGCTATGCAGATGACACAACCTTGCTTGCTGAAAGTGAAGAAGACTAGAAGCACTTACTGATGAAGATCAAAGACTACAGCCTTCAGTATGGCTTATGCCTCAACATAAAGAAAACAAATATCCTCACAACTGGACCAATAACCAAACCAACATCGTGCTAAATAGAGAAAAGTTTGAAGTTGTCAAGGATTTCATTTTACTTGGATCTACAATCAACATCCACGGAAGCCACAGTCAAGACATCAAAGGATACACTGCACTGGGCAAATCTGCAGTAAAAGACCTCTTTAAAGTGTTAAAAAGCAAAGATGTCACCTTGAAGACTAAGGTACACCTAACCCAAGCCATGGTGTTTTCAACCGCCTCATATACATGTGAAACCTGGGCAATAAATAAGCAAGACTGAAGAAGAATTGACTCCTTTGAATTATGGCGTTTGTGAAGAATATTGAATATACCATGGACTGCCAAAGAACGAACAAGTCTGTCTTAGAAGAAGTACAGCCAGAATGTTCTTTAGAAGCAAGGGCGGTAAGACTATGTCTCACAGTACTTTGGACATGTTAGCAGGAGGCATCAGTCTCTGGAGAAGGACTTCATGCTTGGTAAAGTAGAGGGTCACCGAAAAATAGGAAGACCTTCAGTGAGACTGACTGCAACAGTGCTGCAACAATGGGCTCAAGCAAAACAATGATTGTGAGGGTGGTGTAGGAGTGGGCAGTGTTTTATTCTGTTGTACATAGGATCACTGTGTGTCAGAACTGACTCAACAGCACCTAACAACATGTTATAGTAGAGAAGTCCTGGTGGTGCAGTGGTTAAAGCACTTGGCCTTTAACCAAAAGATCACAGTTCACACCCACCGGCCACTCCAGGGAAGGAAGGTGTGGCAGTCTGCTTCTGTAAAGATTTACAGCCTTAGAAATCCTATAGGGCAGTTCTACTCTATCCTATAGGGTTGCTACAAATTGACTCAACAGCTGTGGATTTGGTTTTTGTTTTATTACATTTTGCCAATTGAGTGAGTTTTTCCTTGAGACTATTATCGTAAACTTTGAAATCCAGAAAACCAGTGTTGGAAGGTGTCTTGTTATGTCTGAGGCATCCATGTTTGTGTCTTCAATGAATGTATGTGCCTGCATCCACATATCTGAATGTATACATACCCATAGATAATCTATGTACACACTTCTACCTGTCCGTATGCCAATTTGCCTATATCCATCTATATGTGCTCGGTCACTTTGTGGGGGGGGTGGGGCAGGGAAGCTGTGCTCAGTACATCCACATTCAGTGCCACTTTTCCCATCATCAAATAATAATAATAATAAAATAATGAGTGTCTGTGATTTGAAGCTTAGTCTCCCCTCTGCCCCTCCTCATCATGGTAACTGACAGTGAACATTGGTCTCTGTGTATATATCTATTCTTGTATTCTTATAAAAGAGGACTCATAAAATTTTTGTCCTTACATGCTTTATTTAATTCACTTAGCATTATGCCCTCCAGGTACTTCAATGTTGTATTTCTTAGGTTCATCATTGTTCTTTATGGTTACTTAGTATTCTATCGTATGTATGTACCACAATTTGCTATCCGTTCATTCTTTGATGAGCACTTTGGTTGTTGCCATTCATTTGCTATTATGAATAAAGGAGCAATGAACATAGGTGTGCATATGTCTGTGTCATTATTTTTAGGTCTACACACCTAGGAGTAGAATTGATGGATCATAGGGTAGTTCTACTTCTAGTTTTTTGAAAAAGTGTACCCTTTCCCATGTGGTTGTACCATTTTAAGGTTCCACAAGCAATGGATGAGGGTTCCAATCTTTCCACAGCTTTGTCAACATTTACCTGTTTTTTTTCTTTTTTTTTAATATCGGTGCCATTTTAGCCGGCATAAGACAGTATCTCATTGTAGTTTTGATTTACTAGCTAATAGGGAAATTCTGGTGGCATAATGATTAAGAGCTATGGCTGCTAACTGAAACGTCGCCAGTTCGAATCCACCAGGCACTCCCTGGAAACCTTATGGGACAGTTCTACTCTTTCCGATAGGGTTGATAGGGTCGCTGTGAGTTGGAATCGATGCAACAGGTTTTTTTTTTGTTTTTTTTTCTTAATAGCTAATAGAAGCCCTGGTGGCCCCATGGTTAAGTATTTGGCTGCTAACCAAAAGGTTAGCAGTTTGAATCCACCCACTCCTTGGAAACCCTGTGGGGCACTTCTATTCTGTCCTGTGGGGTTGCTATGAGTTGGAATCAACCAACAGCAATGGGTTTAGTTTTGTTTTGGTGATGGCTGATAATCTTTAAAATGCATTCATGTTTGTTGGTTGCTTGGATGTCTTCTTTGGTAAAGATTCTGTTCATGTTCTTTGCCCATTTTGTGATTGGGTTGTTTGTCTTTTTGTTGTTGAGTTGCTGCAGTTTTCTATAGATTTTTACAGATTAGACCCTTATTGGATAAGTTGTTTCCAATTTTTTTTTTCCCCCAGTCTGTAGGTTTTCTATTTACTTTTTTAATAAAGTCTTTTGATGAGCATAAGGTTTTAATTTTTGCTAGGCCTTTTATTATTTGTCTTCTATTTTTGAGTTTGTTATTATGTTTCTTATCCTATTTTTACAAAAGGTTAGGTCCCATAGTTTTCTCCCTATGTTGCCTTCCAGGAATTTTATAGTTTTATGTTTAACATTTAGGTCTTTCATCAATTTATGTTTGTTTTTGTGTGTAGTTTGAGGTATGGGCTCTGTTCATTTCTCTGCAGGTGGATATCCACTTTTCAAGCAGCAGCTATTAGAGACTGTTTCAGCTCCACTTAATGGAATATGAACTCTTGTCGAAAATCAGTTGTCCATAGATGACTAGGTTTAATTCTAAGTTCTCAACTCTATTGCACTGATCTATGTGTCTGTCATCAAACCTGTACCAGGCTGTTTTGACAATAGCAATTGTATAATATGTTTTGATATCAGGAAGTGTGAAGTCTCCTGTTTTGTTCTTTTTCTTCAATATTTCTTCAGCTATCCAGGGTTTCTTTCCTTTCCATATGAAGCCAGTCATTAGTTTTTCCCTTTCGGTGAAGGATGTTGTTGGGATTAGTATCAGGATTGCATTGTAGAAGTCAGAGAATTCAGCAACTGAAGCTGGGGACGACAGGCTGCTCCATTTCTAATCTACATTGAATGAGACAACTGAAAAGAGTGAGAAAATGGTGATTAAACAACAAAAATAATTATTTTATTGCACATTCACAGCTTTATTTTATATAGTAGTTATTTCCTATGAAATAAGGTCATAATCATCTGCTCCACCTATAAAATATTGCTTGGCAATTGAAATACCTACTTGGCCATAAAACCAGAGGTCTCAAATTTGAATACAGGGCAGTATTGTTATGTCAATTAAAATCCTCAAGACCGTATTTCAAGTGTCTCGTTAGAACAGACAGCCAGAGATTTCTGCGTGGTTATAGTGACAGGTGATCACAAATCATCTTGCACTACCTGAGGTCGTGTCCTACTGGAAATGAGGTAGTTGCACTAAAATAAATTATGGAGGGAAGGGTCATGGAATGTAAAGAAAAAAGAAGTGATATTGTTTAGGTAGTTCAAACTCCGTTATCAGTCCCTGGTAATGAGATGGTGGTATTTACGTATTGATAAGTTTTATTTGTTTGGACTTTTTTTTTTCTGTTATTGTCAATTATTTATCATGTAAGCAGCTTTATTTACACAAATTTGCTTGATTTTGATGAAGAAAATTTTGAATTTAAAAATAAACCTTAATTCATCCAACACACATAAAAAGTAAATAGGTTTGGAAGAACATTACTTTTACTGTGATCGATTTAAAATTGTTTCCAGATCCTACATTCACCTCTAAGAATTGTTGATGAGCGGGGAGTTTTCTGCAGAAAATTTCCAGAGAAAGAGCTCATTGAATATACAACGGGAAAGTTCACACAGTAAAGGAAATATTTACTATCTCTAGTCCTGTAAATATGACTGAGAACAGGACAGGAATATGAAAGTAACAAGAAGCAGTTTACTTTGGATACCAACTCTTCCATATTATGTGCTAAAATTCCTCTGTTTACACAAATTCTTTAGTCTTCCCTGGGTAGCAGTTTTATTGGATTGCCATCAAAGAGGGCACAATCTCTTTCTATACATACGCTGGAATTAGTTGAACAATTTTATAACAAGGGAATTGGACCTGGCTACTCTGAGTCAGTTCACAAACAGTAACATATTCCAGGTTTATCTAGGTTTTAACAAGTCGTGTATCAGTGACAAGTTTCTAAAGACAAGACAGCCTGTCATACGGCATCAAACTCACCATCACTGTATCACTTATAACGCAATTAATGGGAACTTATATTGTCTCTCAGATATTGAAAACCCCCTTTGGTTTTGGTATATTTTCATTCTTTATAAGTGAAATCTTTTCTGTCTCAACAAATATATACACTCTCTAATAATGTAAATACCATTGAATAGGATAGCGGAGAGAAAAAAAAGTCTTGCTAAAAATAAGAATAATTAGGTATTTCAAAAACTTTATTAAACAGTCAATGTCAGCTCCCTAACCAGGAGAGAATTATAACTTTCCTGAAGTGACAAATCTATTTTTTATGCTTTGCTCTTGTCATTCTGGAATTTTTTGTAGTGGTATATAATGAATACAGTAGAGAATTTCATTACATTGAGAGTGTGAGTAGAAAAAGTGTTGAATTTCAAGTTGCTCTTCTCTCCCAGGAAGTGTTGATGTTTATGGTGAAGTTTGCCCTTGATATGACTTTTTGATAGTGATTTTAGCTGTGAAGGACTTACAAAAATTATTACTACCACAGAGATATTTCTTGATAGACCTTTGTGCTAGGCATAGTTATAGAGACAGGCGAGCGAGATGGGAGATAATGAAGAAGATTCAAGATTCAAGGTATTCTAATGAGAAAAGCTCTCTGAACTTAGACAAATTCTGAACCAAACATTCTATATTAAATTTTTTCTTAATGAGTATTCTAAATGAATATATTCTTCCGATTATAAAGACTCTGATTTACAATTGCAGAGAACAAAAATTGAAGAACTTATGGAATATTATGAATATTATATGTGTGTATACATATATTTATGTGTGTTTAAATACGTATTTCATATGATACATGGCTCTAGAAATTTTCCTAAATATGTATTTTATTTACATATTTTTGTTAAAAAAATCTATACGGAATACATGATTTTAATGGAGGCAGAAAGTTCATTATTTGTATATTTTATAAGTATCAGAGAGGGGGGAACTACAGAGCATAGCCTTCTAAAAGTGACTGATCCGCTTCCACATTATAAGCAAGAGATGGAAAGTTATGGAGGAAGAGCTGGTATCAAACATTAACTAATGCCCCTAGTTGCAAAGTAAACTCCCTCTTTGATACTTGTAACCTTTAGTTTCTTCCTCTTGACCATTTTATCCAACTTAATAAAGTCTTACAATGAGAAAAATAAGAAAGACAAAGCTTAGTAACTCTCTAGAAATTTATTATAGTTCTTTTGAACAAATGTGTATAGTGAGTTAGTGCTTCATGAAATAAGACCACCTTCAAGTTTCTATCTGAGCTAAACAGAGCCACATTTGGAATAAGACAAATTATTCTATTACCACAAAACTAAACACACATTCTAATTGTATATTACTTGGTGCAAGGTCATATGTTTTAACTTTTATGGTTAAAAGTGTTGAAATGAAAAATAATCATTTTACCTTGGGTTTGTTTTAAAATACCCTGACTTTAAATTTTTGTTGAAAAAAACTGTGAAATTGAGAGTACTTTCATTTATTTTTTATCAACTTGGGACTTCTGCCCTAAAAGATTTTTAGCCATGTCCTTGAGGTGGGGTAGTTTTCAAAGGTAGAAGCAAAACACTGCCCTGCGCTATCCTCACAATCATTGTTATACTTGAACCCATTGTTGCAGCCACTGTGTCAACTCATCTTGTTGAGGGTCTTCCTCTTCTTCCCTGAACCTCTACTTTACCAAGCATGATGTCCTTCTCCAGGGACTGGTCCCTCCTGATAACATGTCCAAAGTACATACAATGAAGTCTTACCATCCTTGTTTCTAAGGAGCATTCTGGGTATACCTCTAAAACAGATTTGTTGGTTCTTCTGGCAGTCCATGGTATATTCAATATTCTTTGCCAAAACCACAATTCAAAGGCATCAATTCTTCTTTGGTCTTCCTTATCCATGGTCCAGCTTTCACATGCACATGAGACAAATGAAAACACCATGACTTGGGCCAGGTACACCTCAGTCCTTAAAGTGACATCTTTGTTCTTAACACTTTAAAGAGGCCTTTTGCAGCAGATTTGCCCAATGCAATGTCTTGTCTGATTTCTTGACTGATGCTTCCATGGGTGTTGATTTTAGTTCCAAGTAAAATGAAATCCTTGACAACTTCAATACTTTCTCCATTTATCATGATGTTGCTTATTGATCCAGTTGTAAGGATTTTTGTTTTCCTTATGTTGATGTGTAATGCATACTGAAGGCTGTAGTCTTTGATCTTCATCAGGAAGTGCTTCAAGTCCTTTTCACTTTTTAGCAAGGTGCGTCATTTACATAACGCAAGTTGTTAATGAGTCCACCTCCAATACCGATGTCCTGTTCTACTTTATATAGTCCAGCATACAGATTTTATTCAATACAACCCTGACACACACCTTTCCTGACTTTAAACCATGCAGTATCCCCTCATTCTGTTCGAATGACTGCCTCTTCATCTATGTATAGGATCCTCATGAGCACAATTAAGTGTCCTAGGATTCCCATTCTTCTCAATGTTATCCATAATTTGTTATGATCCACATCTTCGAGTGCCTTTGTATAATGAATAAAACACAGATAAACATCTTTCTGGTATTCTCTCCCTTCTGCCATGGTCCATCTGACATCAGCAATGTTATCCCTTGTCCGTGTCCTCTTCTGAATCTGCCTTGAATTTCTGGCCGTTCCCTATTGATGCAAATTGGAAAGTGCTTGGGGGTAGTCAAAAACAATTTGATCTCTTTTACCAGATTTCATGACTTCCTGAGACAATGTTACCTTTGCTGGCCATCTCCGTTTATCTTGTAATACTAAGGCGAATATAGTTAGCTTTTTCAGACTATGTTGTTGTTGCTGTTAGTTACCTTCAAGTCAGCTCTGAATCATAGTGACCTTATATGTAACAGGATGGAGCTCTGCCTAGTCCTGCACCGTCTTCACGATCGGTGGTATGTCTGATCCCATTGTTGTCTCTATTGTGTCAGTCCATCTTATTGAGTGTTTCCCTTGTTTTTGCTGACCTTCTGCTTTTCCAAGCACGATGTCCTTTCTCGATGATGTGGCCAGAGTAAGCAAGTCAAAGTCTCTCCATTCTCACTTCGAAGGAGCGTTCTGCTTATATTTCTTCTAAACTGATTATACCATATCTCAAATTTATTGCCTCTGAGTAAATTATAATTAGATGCTGTATTAGTTTTCTATTATTGAGTAACAAAATATCACATACTTAATGGCTCCAAAAACACCCATTTAGTTTCTCACAGTTTCCTTGGGTCAGGAGCCCAGGCACTGGGTGCTCTTACAATCCTGAAGTTCAGGTGTTCAGCAGGCTGCATGCTCATCTGGAGGCTCAACCTAGGAACCATCTGCTCCCACGCACATTCAGGTCGTTGAAATAATTCATTTCTTTGCAGCTGTATGACTGATGGCCTCTGCTTTCCTCTGGTTGACCTAGAAGTTGCCCAGAGTTCAAAGTTTGACTTCAGCTCCTTCCCACTTGGGATCTTCCAAGTCTGCTTACTTTATCAAGCCAACAAGTAGGATCTCTTCTTGAGTCTGCTAAAATGGAATCTTATGTAAAGTAGCATAATCACTGGAACGTTGTTCCATCACCTTTGCCATATAAACTAATAGAAGAAGTGACATTCTATCACCTTAGCCATATTCCAAGTGATTTTTGATCACTCCTTATTCAAGTACACAGTATTCTATTGTGTGGTTTTTTAGCTAGTCCACTATTGCTGGCCACTTGGATTCTTAGAAGCAAGTCACTGTTCTTGCCTGCCCTCAGTGAAAAGACATTACACAAAGGTGAAATCATCGGAGGTAGGAATCACTGGTGGGAGAGTCACCTTAGGATCTATCTGTGACAGATGCTTGTCTAATAAACAATCATATTCACCTTCTTGCAAATGTACACTGTCATTAGTCCTGAATTTGCTAATCCAATTAGTACTATGGATCTCTCTCAGATCAAGGGATCCTGTGCCATAGAGTCGATTCCAACACAGAGCAACCCTATAGGAGACAGTAGAAATGCCTTATAGGTTTTCCAAGGCTGTAATCTTTATGGAAGCAGACTGTCACATGTTTCTCCTGCAGAGCAGCTGGTGGGTTCTAACTTCCAACTTTCCTGCTTGCAGCCTCTTGCTTAACTACTGCTCCACCAGGGCACCTTCAAATTAAGGGATAAAAAAACCCGTTGCTCTCGAGTGGATTCCAACTTATAGCAGCCTCATAAGACAGAGTAGAACTGCCCCAAGAATTTCCAAAGAGTGCATGGTGGATTTGAACTGTCAACCTTTTGGTTAGCAGCCGTAAATCTTAGCCACTACACCATCAGGCATTCCTAAATTAAGGGGTAGTAGTCACTTATTTCAAAACACTCCAAGAAATTTTTAACAGGGTAATGAGAACATTACTGTAAAGTAATGCCTTTTCTTTATTCCTTTGCTGTTGCTGACAGTCCTGACTGAGAACGCTGTCCCTCTCCAACCACTTCAACCCTTTGCTGCTAACTCTGCCTCTTATTAAGCCTCTGCCTTTGCATCTTCTCCTACAGAAGACCCCAGGCTGAGTTGTAAGCATCTCTTTGGGACTCCAACAGTAAAATACATGCTGCCCTGTCATGAATTGTCTATCAGAGGTAGGTATACGTCTATGTAATATTGCTGTCCATTCACTCTTCCACTTTATTTCCAGAATCTTTGAGAGCAGAGCCTCAGTCTCATTCACTTTTGTGTCCTTAGCACAGTTCCCAGACACAGATGATAACTTCTATTTAAAAAAAAAAAAAAAAAAAACAGTGCCGTTGAGTTGGTTCCGACTCATAGCAATCCTATAGCAACCCTATTGGGTCACTGTGAACTTTTATATAGGAAGGAATAACTGTCTCGGATCATTCCAATATCCAAGCTTCCAGTGAAGAGCATTTATTCCTCTTTCTGAGTTATTTATTCTTCCTTAAATGTGCATATACTTGTTTCCACTTCAGGTCTGGCAGGCACCTCCACTGTAGGGACTCAATTGTTTAACTCTGGAAGTAATGTCTTATTTCTATGTCCAGTTTGGGATATTTGAAACTGTAACCCAATTCCCCATATACATTGGTGATGATGATACTATATATCTTTGGTTGTATAAAATTTTTAAAATACAGAATTCTCCAAATTTTTCCAACTCTATCAAGAAATCAGGAGCCTTTGGCAGTCCAAGCACTGAGGAGACTGGGAAGTGAAAACTCTAAAATTATAACACAAACTGATTATACGTCTCTCAAGAGGGTAGACATTACAAGAAGAGATTTAATTCCATGACAGAAGAGGAAAAATAATATAATATTTTATCACCTCCTAGCAATTGTTTAAAAAATTGTGGGATCAGAGGTCTGAAATTGACAGTATTTTTCCTATTTATACATCTGCGATAACAAAACACTTAACGTAATGCATCAGTGCTTTTGATTTGAGTGCCATAAAGATCATGATGACATGCCATAGATAGTAAAGGCAAGTGATATTGGCCTTTATGTTCCTGGAAGTAGTTATGCAAGGTGGCAGAAACAGGTTAGAACCTTATTTATATAATACTACTTTACATGTTTCAGGAAATATATTATTAAATGATCTGCATCAATACATTTTGCTACTTCCATTGTCCCCATTCACATCATTCCTCCTCAGCCTGTATACATAATTCCTTCTTCTTTATTGGTTTATTAAACTGACAGTGTTTATCTATGCGAGTGTACAAATAACTTCAAATATAGGAACCAGGACAAAACCAATTCCTATGAGGAGAAAGTCAAATGTATCAGATTTCTACATTCTACAATTCTACATTCTCCAGGCTTCTGGCACGAGCCACTCATCTCTGACACCAGCCACTCTTTCATCCCTCAGCACTCTATCCTCCCTCATTTGTGTTCAGCAATTAGCTGCAGCGTCTCATGGAAGTCATGAACTATATTTAGAGTTAAGTGGTTTATTAAGGAAACAGTGTACAACTCAGGGTCAGGATCAATAGACTACAACTTGGGATCAGGACCCCCTGAGAAGAGGTTTTCCCTCAGCCCCCTAAGGACAGGTTTCCTCTTGGTCTCTGCAGGACCACTTCCTGGCCTATCATTACCAGCTCTGCTGTACGGCACCTTCTGCATCTCTCACTGTCTTCAGTATTACAACCCTTGGCCCTTGTTACAGCTCTTTTAGGGGGTTCCTCCACATAACTCTCTGCTCCTTCTCTCTTCTTGCCTTTCTTGCCTTTTCTACTTTCTTCTTTCTGTCTGCTCACCTCTGTGGGATTGGCTGCGTGTATAAGCCAACTCCTCGTCAGTTTCAAGACATGGCCCTCCCACCAGAGCCATAAATTGACCAATCTTCTCTCAGTAGACCACAGATACTTCATTTGCATAGTAGGCTATAGTCACTTCATTTGCGTAGTCTATTTCCAAGGAGTCCTGATGGTGCAGTGGTTATAGCACTGGGCTGCTAACTGAAAGGTCAGTGATTTGAATCTACCAGCTCCTCTGTGGGAGAAAGATGTAGCAGCCTGCTCTCATAAAGATTACAGCCTTGGAAACCCTATGGGCCAGTTCCACTCTGTCCTTTAGGGTCGCTGCATCAGAATCGACTCAGTGGCAATGGATTTTGTTTGTTTTTATAGTCATTTCATTTGCATGGTTTATTGACCAGTTCCTGTAAGGTGCATCCCAATCACAGGGCAGACTGCAGCCCAGGGCCAGACAAAAAATCAAGTTGTTTAAGGCTTCTCCAGGACATGTCAATCAACCTGGACAACAGAAATAAACCCTCTGGGGCAGAATAGTAGGGCAAAGATAATTCTTTAGGGCTTAGGGGAAAAATTCCTCAAGCTGTTTTCCAAAGAACTAAGGCAACAGGCTACATAAAGGAATGCATTTCACCATGGCAAGTGAAAACAAATTTAAATGCATGTTCTTTTCTTGCCCCATTCTTAGACAAAGGGGACTATATATAATACATGTAGTTCTGCACCTTGAGTTTTATTTTTCACTTAAACTTAGCTTTTAAGGATTTTTCTTTATCAGCATATCAAAAATATTTTTTCAGTATTTGATCACTTTTTTGTTCAAGTACATAGAATTCTGCTGTGTAGCTTATTTAGCTAGTCCCCTATTGCTGGCCATTTGGATTGTTTTCAATTTTCTTTTTCTTCTTTCTACTATTTTAAGCAAAGTCTGAGTTAATGTTTATATAAATATCATGTGCACAAGCATACAGATGTTCGATGGTGTTTGTAGGACAAAGTCCAGAAATGCGGTGGCTGGTTGAAAGGGTCAGTGGTAGATAGTGAAGATGATAGTTAATGGCAGAACCCCCTGCATAGGAATCAACTGAACTCCTCTAATAATATTTGAGAATGTCAGTTTCCCTTGGCCTCAACCAAAAATTGTATCATCAGATTGTAGGATTGTTTGACATTCTGAGAGTTGAATATATTTCAGTACAGTTTTCTTAGTTAGGTAATGCTGCTATAACAGAAATACCACAGGTGGATGGCTTTAACAAAGAAAGTTTATTCTCTCACAGTCTAGTAGGCTAGAGGTCCAAATTCAGGGTGCCAGCTTCAGGGGGAGATTTCTCTCTCCATTGGCTCTGGAGGAAGGTCCTTGTCATCAATCTTTCCTTGGACTAGAAGCTTCTCAGTGCAGGAACCCTGGGTCCAAAGGACATGCTATTCTCCTGGCTCTTGCTTCTTGGTGGTATGAGGTCCCCCTGTCTCTCTGCTTGCTTCCCTCTTTTACATCTCAGAAGAGACTGGCTTACGATGCAGTCTAACCTTGGAGATCTCATCAAGATAACTGCTGCTAATCCATCTCATTAACATCATAGTGGTAGGATTTACAACACATCCGGAAATCACATCAATCAAGTGACAAAATGGTGAACAATCACACAATACTGGGAATCATGGCATAGCCAAATTGATACACATATTTTTGGGGGACACAATTCAATCCATGACAAAGATTGAATATCTACTCAAGTTCAACACATACATATTTCCTTTTTGTGAACACTTGTTTTTTTAATCTTTGTCCATTTTTTATGGGACTGGTGTTTTTGAGCCCTTTTTAATGTATTAAAGATATTAGTTTTTGGTTAACACTTTAAGTTGCAAACATTTCTTTCCAATTTGTCATTTATCCTTTGAGTTTATTTCTCCTTCTCCTTCTCTCCCTCTTCTTCCTCCTTTTTCTTTCTCCTCTTCCTCCTACTGTTATCATTTTATAGGCAGGTAAGTTCAATTTAGAGCAATTGAAGCAGTAAAGGTGCCCTAAGAACTAGCTTTATGAATAAATTGTTAATTCCATAGATGAAAATAGGTAGATAATTCTAATAATTTATTTGGACCTTCAGTGAGAATATATCCCATAGGCTAAATAAATCTAATTAAAAGCAAACAATAAAAAGTAAACCTTAGGGATTCATAAAACATTCGTACTTTCTCTTTACCTGGGAATCCTGAATAGTCAATTAACTTCTGTAAAAATGACTGGTAATAATGAGGCCAAACCCAGGACCTACTCTTCCAGATGGCCAATCCTATACACCTTTTACCTTTATGAGACATTTTGTACATCAAAGGTCATACCTATATAGAAATGGAGGTTAATGAGGGAGTGAAACAGTATTATATTAGGATATGTAAAGCAGACGTAGGTAGGAACTTCCGAATCATTTGGAAACAATATGCACCTCATTGATCAGCGCTCTAATTTGACATTAAAGGCAGCATAAAGCTGAGCTCTGGAAAATTTATTTGCAATTTCATTCATAATGCATCTGACTGGGAGTTAAAAAATCAGTCTTCAGAAAAATTTTATATTTGATCTGTTTAAACCATCAGGAAACATATTAGGTTGTTTGAGCACACATATTTTTATTCTCATATGTGAGTGGTATCCTATGGCTACTTCTCCTCAGTTCCCATATCCATTTTTTTTTATTGTCGTTCAAATGTATATAACAAACCATTTGCCATGTCACCGTTTTTCATGTGTACAATTTAATGACACCAATTACATCAATCATGTAGTACAATGATCACCAGTATCCATGGCCAATTTTTTAATACATAAACTAAGATTAATAATGCTATATATTTGCTCCCTTCATTAGGGAACACCAAAATCTAACAGGTACCTTAACTTTCTCAGAAATAGATAATATCTACTACAAGATTTCAAATATAAATAGAAGTAGTGGGTAATAAATTGTGTGTTGAATTTGTAACAGCTCATTTTCCTGTGAAATGATGCCATACAATTTCAAGCCACAAAGTTGAATTCTGTTTACTCTGGGTCAATTTCCTTCTGCATAACAATTTAACATGTGGTATTTGTAAATACCACATGAGATCTTATTTTCTCTTCCCTTTAATATGCCTTTTCTGAAACAGCAGCCATATGTCTGTCATTATTATTGTGTTTTGGAAATAACTTCAATATTTTCAACAGTACCTTCTAGCAATTTAAAATTTTCATTTCCCTGATACTTGTTTGCCCATTTCAAAGGACGGCAGAGGAGCTGTTGTTGTTGTTAAGTGCTGCGAAGTTGGATCTGACCCATAGAGACTGTACATAACAGAAAGAAACGCTGCTCGACCCTGTGCCATCTTCACAATCCTTGCTATGTTTGAGCCCATTGTTGCAAACATTGCGTCAATCCGTCTTGTAAAGGATTGTCCTCTTTTTTACTGACTGCCTACTTTACTAAGCACAATGTCCTTCCCCAGGGTCTGGCCCCTCCTAATAACATGCTCAAAGTAAGCAAGATGAAGTGTCACTATCTTCACTTCTAAGGAGCGTTATAGCTCTACTTCTTCCAACACAGATTTGTTCGTTCTTCTGGAATTTCATAGTATATTCAATATTCTTTGCCAACACCATGATTCGAAGTCATCACTTCTTCTTAGGTCTTCCTTATTTATTGTCCAGCTCTTGAATGAATATGAGGCCATTGAGAAATAGAATATTCTGTTGTACATGGGGTCACTATGAGTCAGAACCGACTCGACGGCAACTAACAAAAACAACAACAACGAAGTTTTATTTTAGAATAGGATACTGCCTCTATTATATTGTTTGAAGTGGCCCAGATGCTACCCTGCATGGAACCCAGACCACTGGTGATGTTTTCTGAGGATTTTTTTCAAAGTTGGCATAAATACAAAATGTTGGATAATGAGATAGTTGATAAGTGAGGAGTAGGTGTATTTTTTAATGTGTTTTAAGGACAAAGGGTAGAGAAATAGAGATACAAAATATTGATAAGTTACAATTAATTCTAAGGAGATATGAAAAGCTATTTGAAAGAATGAAATTTGAAGGATCAGTAGGGACTGGCCACATACATTGGGGAATAGTAGAAACAATGGTCTTTCAGACAGAGGGAACATGCATTTTAGGATCACTAACGATGAAAGCATACAGGTCACATATTGGAAGTTTATGTAGTCCCACGGTTCCATATTATAGCAAGTGTGAAAGGAAATAACTAGATGAGAAAAGCAGTTTCTATATCTCATGCCACAGACATCCCAAAGTTATGCCTGTATCATAACTCCATGTCATAATATAGATATTAACTTTTTCTCAATAATTAAACAGAAATGTTTAAAGAAGGAATTGATGTGATCCAATCTATAATGAAAATGATGCGTAATCAGTTAAAAGTGACAAACTCTAGAGGTGGAAAGTATTAAGATGATTTTTTTAAGAAATTAACAATACAAGGTCTACAAGAACAGTGGGGATATTAAGAAGTAACATTGATGTTACAAAGTAAGATCAATGAAGAGAGAATACATTTTGCAAGATTTGTATGATACATGGGAGAAGGGCAAGTGATTTCGAGTGGATTAAAGTTATATAAAACCAGCTTGGGAGTGCATAAGAAGAAGCAGATTTGTTGTGAGAAGTGATGAAAAATAATTTAGTTTAAGAAGTATTGCATTTGTGGCACCTCTGGGCATCTGGTGTGGATCTTTAGCAAGTAGCTGAACCTGTGGGTTTAATTTTTAAAGACTAAACCAGAGTTAGAGACAAATATTTAATAGTCATAATGACACAGGCAACAAAATGTCATAGACAGACTTAACCAGAAAAGACAAATTAAATGGCAAGAGAAAAATATCAAAAATATGAGAGAACACAACGATATGCAGAATGGGAAGAGAAAACTATTATCAAAACAGACTTAGAAAGTTTGTTCTAAGAGAATGAGAAGGTAATCTAGAAGACTATTCTGTCACAGAAGTTAAGATAGGAAAGAGGTATAAGCAGAAGGGTCTGATACATTATTGAATATAGCCAGACATTGACATAGAAAAGATCAAGTCCATTAAGACAAGAAAACAAAGCATTAAATTGGAACCTCACAGATCAGTAATAACCTTAACGAGAACTTATTTAGTTGACTGGTAGATCAAAATTCAGGTTATAGTTGATTTGTAGGTGAAATAATATGAAGAAGAAAAGCAAGGACTCTACTTCCAAGAAATTCTACAGTTAACATAAGAAAAAGATTGAAGGAAGTAAGTTAATAGACAGAGTATTTTAGGATGAGACATCTTGATTTTGCTTGTAGCCTAAGGTAAAGGATCAATGAATATATAGAGATTGAAGATATAAATTATAAAGTACATATTTGAATAAAAAAGATCCCCAAGGATATAGGAAGGTATATTAGTATTATTTCAATTATAAAGTTTAAAATTTAAAATTAAACTACTTTAAACAAAAAAGGGTAATGAAAATTGGGTCTCTAATGATGGAAGAAATAGGGGTTCATTCCCTTAAGAAGATGCAACACTTAGCCTGCCAGGGAAACACAAATGCAGTTAATGAATGGCAATGAGAGTTGGGTGTGAACTACAAATAGGGGGAGGACCTCAGGTAGAAGCTGAATGTCAGTGAAGTTAGAAAGGCATTAGGAATTCTAGGATCTAAGAGATTAGAGAAAAGCCAAAAGATCAACAGGATAGATAATTTGGAGAAGGATGAGACTACCCTTCAGGTTATGGTCTGGGACCAATCAGTTATTTTGCAATTGATTAAAGTAATCTGAGTCCTGTGTGGTTACTGACCACATAGTGCCTGGCCAAATGAATGATACATTGGATCTATTGTATCTTCTAATATATCCTGGAATTATTTTTACCTACCAAGTATTGAATAACTAATATAATTGTGGAAACCCTGGTGGTGTAGGGGTTAAGAGCTACAGCTGCTAACCAAAAGTTCGAAACCACCAGGCATTCCTTGGAAACTCTATGGGGCAGTTCGACTCTGTCCTATAGGGTCTCTATGAGTCAGAATCAACTCGATGGCAACAGGTTATGGGTTAATATAATTGTGTCTGACCTATTTTCCTCTTTCTCACATACTCTAGTAGCACATATAGCCCCTTTATACAAATTGTAAAAACTTGCACTCTATGGGCAGACAATTTGTAAAAGTTACCCCTCCAGGAACAATTAGGAAAAAGTCCCCATGCTCTGAGTTGACAGCTCCATGCTAGGACCACTGACTCAAAAATCAGACTAGGGAATAGAATTCAAGCCCACTGGTATACCTTTTTGGTATACCTTTGGAGCCCCGGTGGCACAGTGGTCAAGAGCTCAACTGCTAACCAAAAGAAAAAAAGGTAAGCAGTTCAAATCCACCAGCCACTCTTTGGAAGCCCTGTGGGGTGGTTCTACTCTGTCCTATTAGGTTGCTATGAGTCAGAATTGAGTCAGTGGCAATGGTTTTGGTATTTTTGATTTGTGTACCTTTAGCCAAACACTTTCAGGAAAGCAGTATCTGAACATCTGAGCAGGGCAGCCCTATAATACTTTTGCATAGCTTTGACAGTTCTTTGGCTGAGTTGATTAAACTGGATGGGGTATCTTGGTTAGACCAATCTAGCCTTTCTGAAAACATAAATAAATAAATGCAAGTCTCAATGGGTAGCCAGAGTCCATTTCACAACCCTTATATTTTTCTTCTATTGTTGGAAGCTACAGTCTCTGGGTAGTGCAAATTAACAAGCTTAGCTACTAACTGGAAGCTTGGAGGTTTGCATGCATCCAGAGGTGTCTCAGAAGGAAAGCTTGAACTCTCTTTCTGCAAAATCGGCCACTGAAAACCCTAGGGTCACCATCAGTCAGAAACCCCTCGATGGGAACTGGTTGTCCCTGAACCGACGTGGTGACTCATCATGCCCCGATTTGTTCTGTGCTCTCCGCAGTCGCTTAAAATGAGGATGTGGAACTGAAACCAAAAGGCTTTAACCTTTGGGGAGAAAGGTTTCAAAACTTACATTAACTTAAAAAAAAAATTACCGTATCATTTCTTCCTGCCTGGTAGTTCTGAGGCTATTTTCCTTAAAGCTCATGTAGACTGCCTCTATACATCACAAAGCTCATAACCACATTCCCTCTTACAGACCCTTGTTTATTATTTCTGCCCTTTACCTGAAGCTTTTTTTTCTCAGAAGGAAGGCTAACCTTTTCACATACATGCAATACAAGGAAAATGCATTATTTATGAGTTTGAATTGCTTGAGCTCCCAGCTATCAGAAAAATGCATTGCATTTTTTTTGATATATTAAGATTAAAGAAACTCTGATTTTTATTTCTCCAGTAGGCCCATGAACTGGCTTTGGAAGTACATGCTGAGACCTCTAAGACCCTGTGATAAAGCAATATATCACTTAAGGGAAAGACTTTCTGGTGGCGCTCCATTCCAATGCATCACTAGTACAATGGTGATTCGATAATATACTACCTAGTCTTATCTGTCAATGGAGTACTGGGGAGAGGAGAGAAGGCACTTTAATTATTTATTAGTGCAATGTATCAGCACAGTGTCACCAGCTGATGCTCAGGAACATGACCCCAGATGTGAGATGTTGTACGCTGATATTCATAATTGGTATCCTTGAATCCAAGGTGAATAAATTTCAGACCATTGCAAGGCTTTCAAGGAGAACATGTGGTAATTGAGATGTGTATATGCACATTGCCAAAGATATCAATTAGCAAATAGAGATTTTAATTTTAAGACCTTTCATGAAGCTTCTATCTATAAACCCTAATTACAAGTTGTAATTAATTTTATACCTGCCTGGGTACATATGAGTTTAAATCATGGTTCTTCCTTTAAGAAAAATTATTTTGGAGATCACACTTATTTTTTTTTAATAAGGAATGCACTCTGGGTCCACTGGCTATATCTATAAACCAGTTAATGATGATAAAAGAGATAAACATTCAATAACTGAATGAAAAAGTGTTCCACTTAGACATCTACTAAAAGAAAAAAAAAGCCTTTTTGGTTAAGTAAAATATTAATTCAACAGGTATTTATTTACTTATCGTGTCCTTATTACTTGCCTGGTGCTGTGGAAAGACATATACTATCTTAGTGGGAAAGAGATGTAAACTAATGCGAGGTGAGAAGTTGACAAGCAGCCCCTGGCATCCAGAGCATTATGAGCCAGGCCTTGGTGTTACCAGGAGGCAGCCTGTCACTTACAGCTCTTGGAGTTCTCATGTTGAGCATAAATAATTTCACAGAACATCAACATCAGGCAAAGTCACTCGTGTGAGCATGATGGATCAAGACAAAAACAAGACACCTCCATATTCATGTCTGAACATAGACAAACATGAGCATTGTCCAAGCCACAAAATACCAAACATCTTCATCTTTTGGCTAAAGTGAGTGACTGCTGCTTTTTTGCACTTTACATTAGTTTTTTCTAGGCAGCCCTCCCTATAGTACATACGATATTATTAAGTTAACCAACTCAATCACAGAATTATCCCACTTCCTGAAAACACCCAATTCAGAGCAAATCCCTACTTCCTTAAATCTTCACCAAATCACCTAACATAAGCTAAAATCCTGCATCTTTCCTAACGCTCTCTTACTAGGATGCACCATGGTTCCCCACAGTGTATGTCCACCCTCCTGCCTGCTGCAACAAGTAGGAAACCCAACTTGTTCAGCTACAGGCATGTTCCTGGTGTTCTTTCACCCAAATAGATCCAGAGAGCCAGAGTCAAAATTAGTCATCCACTCGGAAGCAGATTGGTTAAATTATACCATACTTAGTGCTCTTTGGTGCTGAGAAACCTGGTGGAAATCAGCAGCAGGATCAGTGAAAAAGCCAAATTATTCTTCTACTGCATCAGGAGACCTGGTGATGCAGTGGCTAAGCATTTGGCTGCTAACCAAAAAGTCAGCTGTTTGAATCCACCAGCTGCTCCTTGGATATCCTATGGGGCAGTTCTACTCTATCCTATAGGGTTGCTATGAGTTGGAATCAACTCAACAGCAATGGGTTTGGTTTTTGGTTTGAATCACTTGGGGTTAATTCTACTGTCGCTGTGCACATCCTTGATAAAGAAGGGTAAAGTAAGTGTTCTGGTGATGGATTAAGCAAGGGCAGAAAAGAAAATATTTCTCTTTGTTGGTACTCTGATTAAAAGGTGGGAAACAGTTCTTTGGTTTATTACATTAAAGACTTTTTGTGGCTTTGCCATTTCGTCTCCCAAGAAAATTTCTCTTTGATTCCACAGCCAAATTTCTAGTTTAGATCCTTGATATTTCTCACCTGAACACAGATACTGCCTTCAAGGTTAACCACTGCAATCATTCTTCCACATGACCACTGTAGTAAACTTTCCACCATTCAATTAGTCATGTCATCCTCCTATTCAAAAACTCTCAAAATCCTCCTAATAAAGTTTGTATCTCTTAGCTGACATTGTCAGTCTTTCTAAATTTTGCTATAGCAAACCTGCCATTCTCATTATCTTCTCATTCTGCATACCATGGACCAAGTCATCTGATTTTATTTATCCAATGCACCAGTTTCTCCACTTCCATAGCTTTCCATGAGGTGTTTTCACTACCAAAGAAATTTGCACTTTACCTTTCTCTACTTGTGAACATCTCCTTTATCTTCACAAATCCAGGTCAAAATCACTTTCTCTGTACAAGTTGCCCTGACTACCGTAGTTAGATATATAGACTGCTTCCTCAGCAGTTATTTAAACCTCTAGCAGAACACATAAAACTATCTATTTGTGTAACCACCTTGATACATTTAGTTTGTATCATCTTGATTGTAGGCTACTTAATGCCACAGAACCAGTCTCATTCATCTTAGTGGCTTTAGCTTTGCAGTCAAGAATGCAACTCTGTACATAGTAGGCACTCAACAAATACATAATTGCCGAAAACAATGGCCATTTATAATGAGCCCCTGATTCGTATTATTGAATGTATATTTAGCTAAAACAATTTAAAATATTTACTCAGAGATCATCTCAAATATTATTGCACACTAGTGAATTCTACCTGGATTAAAGAGATGAGCAGCACCACCCCTGAACTATCTGACCGGGGTCTCAATAGATGATCCCCAGTCTAGAATGGGAGAAAAATGAAAAGGAAAATTCAAATTCTTAAGAAAGGCCAGACTAACTGGGCCAGCTGAGACCAGAGGACTCCCTGAGACTATTGCTTGGAAGCACTCTTTAAACCTTGAACCAAAGGTACCCCCTGAGATCACCTTTTAGCAGGAAAGCAGAGTGATACACAAAACAAACCATACTACACGTTAGGCCAGCGCTCTACTAAAAAAAATATGTTTGAGCCCAAAAGGTCAAATTTAATCCAAAGCAAAAATAAGAAGATAAGGAGGCAGGGAAACTCCCATAAAACCCATTGCCACTGAGTCGATTCTGACTCATAGCGACCCTATAAGACAGAGTAGAATTGCCCCATAGAGTTTCCAAGGAGTGCCTGATAGATTCAAACTGCTGACCTTTTGGTTAGCAGCTGTAGCTCTTAACTACTATGCCACCAGGGTTTCCACAGGGAATCTAGGGTAATAGAAATGGAACAACCAGAACAAAAACAAAGAGAATTTTGATATAATGTGAAAAATGCAAACAATGTCATTGATCAATTTGTGTGGAAATTGCCAAATGGGAACCTAACTTGCTGTGTAAACTTTCACCAAAAATACAATAAAATGCTATTTAAAAAAAGAGATTAGCAGCACTTACCCAGTCTAAACAGAATACTAGCCGTGTCCAATGAAACTCTTACTACAGTACACCTAAAAGGATCAGAGAGGCTTTTAAGTATTTCAACCCACAAAGAATTCTATTTGTCACTATCACGTGTACTAGAAACCTACACCTTCAAGATTTAGATGATAAAAGTAAATGGATTTTAAAAATGTTTACCAGACAATTGATTTATTTGACCTCTTGATAATTAAATGGGTGTGAAAAATACATTTCATTTGCTAGGTTTGATTTTGCATCTCTCATTTTCACCTTGCAGTCAATAGGAGCGTTTTTGACAGAAAAGAACCTTGTTAATGAGTTATCAGTTAAAGCAATACAATGGGGACTTGAAGAGAAATGACATTTGCTCAAATTTCTGAGGAAACCTGCTATTAATATATATATATATAAGCTTTAAATAAAATGAAAGTTAGAAGAAAATATAAGTTTCAAGAAGTCTCAGTTTCAGTATTTTAGGGACTAGAATTCCCAGATTATTCTTGATCCAGGTCATAAAAAGTTTGTTACTATCATGAATTATCAAACTTTGCAAATATTATACTTTTAGTAATAAGAACCTCTACTACCACTCAAATTCATAGTGTTATTGAATTTCAAAACAAGGGGTGGTATTCTTGGACAGAGAGAATTATATGCTTTAAATGAAATGAAAAAGAACATTGAGAAGTACAGAGCTCTTATTTTTCTTGCAACTCAATTCCTTTCAAGATGCTACTTCTGCCAAATCAAATTGCAAGTTAATTATTGAGCAAATACAACACAGAAAAATCACTTTATGTTTCACACAGAGGATACTGCAAAAGTAGAAAATGACTTCTTCCATTTGGCATTGTTTATAATTTATTTAATAATTGGAAAAGCCTACATTAAAAAGAAATAAATCTTAAATTTCATTAAGGGGTAACCAATTTGATACGTATATCTTGGAAGAAGTACAGCCAGAATGCTCCTTAGAAGCAAAGATGGCAGGACTTCATCTCACTTACTTTGGACACGTTGTCAGGAGGGATCAGTCCCAGGAGAAGGACATCATACTTGTTAGAGGGTCAACGAAATAGAGCAAGACCCTCAATGAGATGGATTGACACAGTGGCTGCAACAATGAGCTCAGACAGAGTAGTAATTGTGAGAATGCTGCAGGATGGGGGACTATTTCATTCTGTTGTACATAGAGTCGCTATGAGTCAGAACCGACTGAGGGCACCTAACAACAACAACAGTATACAGGGTGCAGTTGTGTAGACTTGAAGAGAGAAAAGGATTGCAACTCATCCATGTGAACCAACCCTGGTTAATGGCCAGCTACGATCATAAATGAACAACAGTAAGAGAAGTAAGGAAAGAAAACATGGAGCATTTGTTAAGTTATATACCCAAATTCTGATGAGCCTACCATTGTCGATTTGTTTAATTTGCCCCCCTAAAATATAAACTTCCTAAAATAAAGAACTAGAGCTATTTCATTCACCTCTGTATAACCTGGATCTATCAGTGTGTCTGGTACATGTTAGGCAATCAATAAGCACTTGTTGAATGAATGAATGAATGATTTACTTAACTGACTAAACTCAAGAGTTTACTTTTAAATTGTTTACTTTTTTTTAGCCCCTGCCTGGAGCCATACAGAAACTCTGCTTTTTTTTTTTAACTGTACTTTAGATGAAGGTTTACAGAACAGACTAGCTTCTCATTAAACAGTTCCTAGATATACTGTTTTGTGACTTTAGTTACCAACCCCATGACATGTCAATACTCTCTCCTTCTTGAATTTGGGTTCCCTCTGTCCGCTTCTGCCTTCTAGTCCTTACCACTGGGCTGGTGTGCCCCTTAGTCTCATTTTGTTTTATGGGCTTGTCTAATCTTTGGCTGAGGGCTGAACCTCAGGAGTGACTTCATTACTGAGCTAAAATTGTACTCAGGGGCCATACTCTCAGGGTTTCTCCAGTCTCCGTCAGGCCAGAAAATCTGGTCTTTTTTTTGTGAGTTAGGACTTTTTTCTACATTTTTCTCCAGCTCTGTCTGGGACCCTATATTGTGATCCCTGTCAGAGTAGTCAGTGGTGGTAGATGGCCATCACCTAGTTGTGCTAGACTCAGTCTGGTGGAGGCTGTGGTAGTTGTAGCCCATTAGTCCTTTGTGTCTTTGGTTTCCTTCATTCTCCCAGTGGAGTATCTTAGACGACTGCTCACAGGTATTTAAGACCCAGATGCTGCTCACCAAAGTAGAGTGTAGAACATTTGCCTTTATATCCTTCCTGATGAACAAATCTCTTTTTTATTTCACCTAAAAATGTAACCCTGAGTATGTCACCACTTCATAATTCCAGTGTTATCATCCTATGGCTATTCCAAGGCACCAAAATCATGAGCAACACATAAATGAAGTGAAGATTAAGGCTACAGAGCAGAAGAGTGACATGATTTAGGAGGCAGGCTGATGACAAATTTATTATTATTTGCGTCTCCTTTCCATACATATTTTTGATTGATATTCACAACAGTTTGAATTGCCAATTTTTTTTTTGTGTGTGTGTTCATGTTAAGAAGATGGCAGGTTGTTTTCTAGCCTTTTTGGTGATAAAGAAAATATTGACAAACATTTGTTAAAAAGTAAATATTCAAGTAAAACATAAATATTAAAGGCTTAAGCTTTAGGAGATATATTTAATGTGATTAAATTTCCCTATCTTTCTGAAACTGAATGGCTGTTATTAATTCAGAACAATAAAATGATAATAATAATATATGGATTAATTTTTTTTGCTTTGAATATAGGTAGGTAGATTAATTTGATCTACTCTTTCTGCTTAAAAAACATAACTATATGTATTTATGCTAAACACATATACTCACATATATGTATATGTATATAAGTGCATGTGTGACTATATCTGTGTATGTGTGTGTATATATATATATATATTATTATTTTTTTTTTAATGTGGGTGAGCTAGCTACCAAAGGAGTGAGAAAACATGGAGGACCAAGACTTGATGTGGATGTAAAATTAACCACAAAAAGGCAAGGCAGCATTTTGGAATTGCTTTAGCATTTTTTATCATTACAGAAAAGGAAGTTTTGAAATTGATTAGCTGAGAAGAAGCTTGGTAAAAATTCACTGGGGCAGGAGTTTGGGTCATGTCAAGGAATGAATACCTCACTAAACATCACAGTCTCTGAGATGGATCTCTAAAGACCACATCCTAGGATTAAGGGCACACTGAAAGTAGTTCAGCCCTCACAATGAATAAAGCAAACTTTAAAACATTTGGATCCTCAACTTGGTGAAGGTCACACAAGGCTACTAGTGCTTCTAGGTACATCAGAGAAATAAATGAATATCATATTGAGAAAGAAAACAAGAGTTTATACCAAAATTGTGTTTAAACTTCTACAACTATAACATACAAAATAATAAATAGCCAAGCATATATTGAGAAAAGACCAATTGATTAAAACAAAGAAACAAACAAAAAAACAAAAAAAAACACAGAAACTGACACAAAGTTGATTGAGATAAAGGACTTTATGGTAGACAGCCTGGAAATGGACCCTTTATATTCACATCCTTTTTGATTGATACCCCTGAGTATTGGTTGGATTTCGTGACTTTTTTCTAGTGACTATATTGTGGCAGAAGTGATGGGATGTACCTTCTCAGATTAGAATGCAGAAGTAGTCTACCTTCCATATTCCCTGTCCTCTCCCGCTATCTTGCATGCTCACTCTATCAGAAGCCAGCCACCTATGGAGGTGACCATGGGCAAGGATGTCTTCAACCAACAGTGAGAAACCAAGTCCATCCCCTGGCCACCTCAGTAAGCTTGGAAATATATCCTTCCTCTGTTAAACCTTGAATTGACTGCAGTCCCAGGCAATATTTTCATTGAAGCCTTTTGAGAGAAACTAGCTAGAGACATTCAGCTAAGCAATTCCCAGATCCTGAAATGATAGGAATTTTGGGGTGCTAATGATTGTTTTCCTAAGCTGCTAAGAGTTGGTGTAATTTGTTAAATAGCAATATATAAATATTTAATATAATTTATAAGAATCAAAATCAATATGTTCAATGAAATAAAAGACTGAATGGCAAATTTCATCAGCCTTTGTAGGATATTTGGCTAGCCTTTGCACAGATAAGAAATTTTAACCCTGGAACACAATTTAATGCTTGTCAAGTGAATAGATAAGTATTAAATCAGAATAATGAAGGAAGAAAAAAAATTCAATACATATGGAAATTCTAATTTAGCAAGAACAGATTATTAATCATAAACTCTATTATGTACCATGTCACACAAAAGATATTTTATTTGTAAAACATTTAAATCTTTTAGGATACGATGTAGAACAAATTGAGGCATTGTTTCTCAAAGTGTCAGTAATTTCAGTCCCTGCTCTTGAAAGTAGTCTCACCTGAGACCATTATCTTCATGCAAACTCCAAACCATATTGTAGCACAACTAAGCAGATTATTTCAGCTGTGTTAATGATTGATTGCAGTCTTCAAAACCTTTTGCTCAGGGCGAATCAATTGTGCAACAATTTATATCAATTATTTACAGTAGCAGATTGGATAGAATGTTGGTCTTTTAAAAATAGGATTGAATAGTTGAACCCACAAAGCGGGGGTTTGTTCCATGAGAAACATAATTAACAACTTTCAAAAACCTAAGCAAAATATTTGAAAATATGCATGGATTGTAGAAAGTATAAATATTAATTGAGACTGAGGAGTATTCAAACCTTGATATAAATATTCTTCCATTATATTAATCAGAGCACAGTCTAAAATGCTATAACTCAAAATATATCAAAATGCAAAAGCTCAAACAAGATATTTTCTCTTCCATGCAATAGTAAGATGATGAGGAGAGCAGGTTCCTATAACATTTCTGCCTTATGAGGTCATTAAGAGACTAAGTACCTCACTGAGGTGCCTTCCCTGAGAGGTTTGTACTCATCTATATAGTTAAAGTTGGGTTACCTCTTTAACCACATTCCAGATTTGAGAAAGAAAAACAAGTAAATGGAAGGTAAGCAATTTGTGTTAAATGTGTTACAATTGTACATGGTCTGCACTGAGTGTCACGTAAGTGGTTAAGAGCTCACTTATTAACCAAACGGTCTGCAGTTCAAATCCACCAGCCACTCCTCGGAAACTCTATGGGGCAGTTCTGCTCTGTCCTGCAGTCACTACTGATGTCAACAGATTTGGTTTTTGTTTTTTTGAGGGATCAAGGAGATTAGTTCTACAGTCAAGGACATGGAAGATGTAGATTTAATGAGTCTTAACACAACCTGTTTTAACTTACTTGTTTGATATAGGCAGATGATGAATGAAACTTGGAGAACGACAATGAACATTGACAGAAATTGCAGCTGCTTTTTGAGACATGGTCTGTTTATGGAACTAATTAACATTTAGTTTGCTGCTATAGTTTTGACAATTTTTTTTTCTCTTTCTTAACAAGCAGAGAACACCACACAGTTTTCTATATAGTATACACACAGCAGTAGATCTCATTGGAGAGCCATACAATCTCTTCAACTCCAGGCTGTAATCTAGTGCAGCAGATTTTAAAGTGTGTACTATGGACCTCCAAGGGCCACTGAGACCCATTCTTGGTATATTTAAAATTAAAACTAGTTTCATAAGAATACTGAGACTTTTATCAACTTTTTATTCTGTTGGCATTTCCACTGATCTTGCAAAAGAATATTGGGTAAAATTTCTACAGAACTTAGTAAAAACTAAGGTAGTCATACCAGTAATCGTTGTTTACTGAATGCACTTACAAAGGGGAAAAAATGCCATTTTACATGAGAATATTATTAAAGTAGCAGTAAACCATTACAGTTTTATTAAACCTTAACCATTGAGTACACACATTTTTAATACCCTCTAAAAAAAAATTTTTTTTTTTTTAATGACAAATAAGGGAAACCCTGGTGTCATAGAGGTTATGAATTACGACTGCTAACCAAAACATTGGCAGTTCAAATCTACCAGGTGCTCCTTGGAAACTCTATAGGAAAGTTCTACTCTGTCCTATAGGGTCGCTATGAGTCGGAATTGACTTGAGGGCAATCGGTTTGATTTTTGGTTTTTATGACAAATAGGAGGCATTATGTATAAAGCTTTTCTGTTACATACTGAAGTGTGATGGCGGGCTTAAGGAAAAGTATGTGATTATTGTAAGCTGGACTAGCCACTATTTCACCTCCCTTGGGATATCTTTTTTTTTTTCTGTCAAAGAATGACTGACACAAACTATGGATATTCAAACTTGGTTATTTGGTAAACATTTTCTTAAAAATGAATTAAGGGGAAAATAATAAATGAATCAAATTAACTCATGCAGTGAAAAATGTTCAATTTTTTTTCATAATATATTTCAGAAAGTTTACCTATTTAATTAACTCTTAAATTATGGCGTATGTGGTAGTAAATAAACTATATATAATAATTTCACTATATATTTTATAGGTAAAATTAAACTAAAACTCTTCAATATTTAGAACCATAGCATTTATGAAATAGAAAAAAAAAAATCTCAGTGGGGTTACAGGCTACCCTGTTCATTTTAGGGATAACAAAATAAAGTTTCATAGAGGTAAAGATGAATTTCAAAGACTTCTTCACTTGGAATAAGAGCTCACCATGTCCTGTTTTCTAGTACTGTTGTGACCACACTATCTAATTAAGAGACTAAGATCAATTCTTTCCTTCAAACTACTTAAACAAATGTTTCTATATACCAGTGTTGCTATCTAAATTAATTTTGTTGGTTTGAGGGTTTTGTTTTGTTTTTTCATTACTGCTAGGAATATTATTTCTATTGTAAAAGCAACCTGCTAATTTAGTCCAGATGGGTTGAATTTTTATTCAGTTCTGGTTGCAAAAGCATTTCAGTGATTAAACTTCCAGGAAATATTTTATAATGTAACCTTTTACTTGCATACAGAATTGAGGATATTCCACTTCTTTTTGATCTTTAAGGATTTTTTTTCATGTAAATGCTCAGATATTATATGAGGGCAGTTTCTTTTATTCATCACTATACATTTTATGCCTGTGAACAATAAGCTGACTTGATCACTGTTAGTAACGAAACCAGAATCGGAAGACTTTTGAAAACAACCATTTGAAATTTGGCGGGAAATTTTCCTAAAGATCCTTTTTACCTTCCAATTACAATATTCATCTTTTAAAAATATATCAGGAGGCAGAGGCAAGATGGCGGAATAGACAGACGATTCCATCGAGCCCTCTTTACAACATAGACTGAAAAAACAAGTGAAACGAGTCCGTCCTGGGAGCCCTGAGCATCAAAGGCAAGCTTAGACAACGAACTAAGGGGCAGGGGAAGGAAGAGACCGTTCAGAAGTGGAGAGGAATTGCCGGACCTGAATCTTGGGGAGCCCTCAGGCACCATTCCATGAGCAGCTGCAGCGGCGGCGGGCTGGTCCTAGCTTTCAGCCTCAGTTTCCTCAGGGAGAAGCAGCAAGCCACGCAGCCAACTCACACCTCCGGAACCTGAACAGAAGGGTGCTCTCGGCAAAAGCTAAGTACTTGCGTACATATTACCACGTACCTCCCCCCCACCTGCAACCCCAACCCAGCTTCAGCGGCTGAATCCCTAGCCTGAGATAGACCCTGGTGAGCACCTGGAGCCATCCTCCCGGCCTTTGGGAAGGAAAAAATTTCCAACTGGGGGGAAAAGATAATTCGCTAGCTCCATTAACTGGGGGAGCTCCGGACAGAAGGGGCTCCTGTCCAGGCATAAACCTTCCATGGATCTTGAGCACCTTTCCCTTCTGCATGGACCTGTGTGGGCCTATTTCGGGAGAATAGGCCCTTGCTGGCAAACTCCAACCATTTCAGCGGTGCGGTGGAGAGGTGGGTGTTTGACGTTTGACATTGCTTATTAAACAAGGTCCTCACCTACCCACAACAGGGACCTAAGGACTGGTGGTTCCACTTGGGTCACCCAGCCACCCACAACAGGGGTCCAGGGATAACTGGTACCTCCCAGTCCTTACAACAAAATCTTTGGGTGCCCATGGTCCCTCGGCAGAGCCCACCCACCAGCACGCTCTAGGGAACAGAGATGTGTTTTCCTCAGAGACACTTGGGGGTTGGTTCTCAGCCCCCTGCCTTGTTCAGAGCGTGACCCCCTGCTGCAATCAGATACAGGTATACATGCCAATCACCCCTGCCCCTCTAAGACTGTAGGACAGAGCCTGTACCACACACTTGATATCAGCTCCCTAGAAACCTGAGCTGAATTCACACAACAAAACTGAATGGACTCCTAAACTGATATACCTGATAACAGCTCTAGCCAGCTGGGGACAGGACACCAGAGCACCAAAGGCAAAAATAATCAAACTAGCTCACTCAAGCAACCCATAGGGGTATACCAAAACAAAACAAAGCAAGCAGCTACGACACAGTAAGCAAGCATAAACTAATACAATAACTTATAGATGGCTTGGAGAAAACAGTCAATATCAAGTCACATAAAGAAACAGACCATGATCACCTCAACAGGCTCTCAAAACAAAGAATCCAGGGATCTTCTAGATGAAAGTGCATTCCTGGAATTACCAGGTGCAGAATACAAAAGTTTAATATACAGAACTCTTCAAGACATCAGGAAGGAGATGAGGCAATACGAAGAATTAGCCAAGGAACACACAGATAAAGCAACTGAAGAACTCAGAAAGATTATTCAGGAACATAATGAGAAGTTTAATAAGCTGGAAAAATCCATAGATAGACAGCAATCAGAAATTAAGAAGATTAAGAATAAAATTACAGAATTAGATAACTCAATAGAAAGTCAGAGGAGCAAAATTTAGCAAGTAGAAGCTAGAATTTCTGAACTCAAAGATAAATCTCTTGGCACTAATATATTTGAAGAAAAATCAGATAAAAGAATTTAAAAAAATGAAGAAACCTTAAGAATCATGTGGGACTCTATCAAGAGAAATAACCTACGAGTGATTGGAGTACGAGAACAGGGAGGGAAAACAGAAAATACAGAGAAAATTGTTGAGGATTTGTTGGCAGAAAACTTCCCTGATATTGTGAAAGATGAGAAGATATCTATCCAAGATGCTCATCGAACTCCACATAAGGTAGATCTTAAAATAAAGCCACCAAGATATATTATAATCAAGCTTGCCAAAACCAAAGGTAAGGAGACAACTATAAGAGCAGCAAGGGATAAAAGAAAAGTCACCTACAAGGGAGAGCCAATAAGAATAAGCTCGGACTACTTGGCAGAAACCATGCAGGCAAGAAGGCAATGGGATAACATATTCAAAAAATTGAAGGGAAAAAATTGCTTGCCAAGAATCATATATCCATGAAAACTGTCTCTTAAGTATGAAGGTGAAATTAAGACATTTCCAGATAAACACAAGTTGAGGGAATTTGTAAAAACCAAACCAAAGCTACAAGAAATACTAAAGGGAGTTCTTTGTTAGAAAATCAATAATATCAGGTATTGAACCAAGACTAGAACACTGGGCAGAGCAACCAGAAGTCAACCCAGACAGGGAAATAAAAAAAAAAAAACCAACACAGGGTAACGGCAATGTTATTATATAAAAGAAGACAAAATTAAGATAATAAAGAGGGACTAAGAAATGTAATCACACACCTTCCACATGAGAGGAAGATACGGTGAAACAAAGAAATAAAAGTTACTTATAAATTTAGAAAAATAAGGGTAAATAATAAGGTAACCACAAAGGAGACAAACTATCCTACTCACCAAAATGAAATACAAGGGAAAAATACAGACTCAGTAGAAACAAAATAAACAACAACAAATATGAGGAAAGGATAATACATAAAGAAAATCTACTCAGCCCATAAAATCAAGTGGGAAAAAGAAGCTATGAACACACAAAAAAAGACATCAAAATGATAGCACTAAATTTATACCTATCCATAATTACCATGAATGTAAATGGACTAAATGCACCAATAAAGAGACAAAGAGTGGCAGAATGGATTAAAAAACAAGATCCGTCTATATGCTGCCTACAAGAGATACACCTTAGACTTAGAGACACAAACAAACTAAAACTCAAAGGATGGAAAAAATATATATCAAGCAAACAACAATCAAAAAAGAGCAGGAGTGGCAATATTAATTTCTGACAAAATAAAAAAAAAAATAGACTTGTTAAATCCATCAGAAAGAAAAAGGAAGAACAACATATAATGATTAAAGGGGCAATACAACAAGAAGATATTACCATATTAAATATTTATGCACCCAGTGACAGGGCTGCAAGATACATAAAGCAAACTCTATCAGCATTGAAGAGTGAGATAAACAGCTCCACAATAACAGTAGGAGACTTCAACACACCACTTTCGGTGAAGGACAGGACATCCAGAAAGAAGCTCAATAAAGACACGGAAGATCTAAATGCCACAATCGACCAACTTGACCTCATAGACATATACAGAACACTCCACCCAACACCAACCAAGTATATTTTCTTTTCTAGTGCACATGGAACATTCTCTAGAATAGATCACATATTAGGTCATAAAGCAAGCCTTAACAAAATCCAAAACATTGAAATATTACAAAGTATCTTCTCTGACCATAAGGCCATAAAAGTGGAAATCAATAACGGGAAAAGAAATCAAACACTTGGAAACTGAACAATACCCTGCTCAAAAAAGACTGGATTATAGAAGACATTAAGGATGGAATAAAAAAATTCATAGAATCCAATGAGAATGAAAACACTTCCATTCACAACCTTTGGGACACAACAAAAGCGGAGCTTAGAGGCCAATTTATATCAATAAATGCACACATCCAAAAAGAAGAAAAGGCCAAAATCAAAGAATTATCCCTACAACTTGAAAAAATAGAAAGAGAGCAACAAAAGAAACCCACAGACACCAGAAGAAAACAAATAATACAAATTAGAGCTGAACTAAATGAAATAGAAAACAGAAAAACAATTGAAAGAATTAACAAAACCAAAAGCTGTTTTTTTGAAAAAAATCAACAAAATTGATAAACCACTAGCCAAACTGACAAAAGAAAAACAGGAGAGGAAGCAAATAACCCAAATAAGAAATGAGATGGGTGATATTACAACAGGCCTAACTGAAATTAAAAGAATCATATCAGATTACTATGAAAAACTATACTCAAACAAATTTGCAAACCTAGAAGAAATGAATGAATTCCTAGAAACACACTACCTACCTAAACTAACACAAACAGAGGTAGAACAACTAAATAGACCCATAACAAAAGAAGAGATTGAAAAGGTATTCAAAAAGCTCCCAACAAAAAAAAGCCCTGATCCGGATGGCTTCACTGCAGAGCTCTACCAAACTTTCAGAAAAGAGTTAACACCACTACTACTAAAGGTATTTCAGACCATAGAAAAGGATGGAATACTCCCAAATTCATTCTATGAAGCCACCATATCCCTGATACCAAAACCAGGTAAAGACACCACAAGAAAAGAAAATTATAGACCTATATCCCTCATGTATGTAGATGCTAAAATCCTCAACAAACTTCTAGCGAATAGAATTCAACAACATATCAAAAAAATAATTCACCATAACCAAGTGGGATTCATACCAGGTATGCAGGGATGGTTCAACATTAGAAAAAGTTAATGTAATCCACGACATAAAACAAAAGACAAGAATCGCATGATTTTATCAATTGATGCAGAAAAGGCATTTGACAAAGTTCAACACTCATTCATGATAAAAACTCTCAGCAAAATAGGAATAGAAGGAAAATTTCTCAACATACTAAGGGCATTTATACAAAGCCAACAGCCAACATCACCCTAAATGGAGAGAGCCTGAAAACATTCCCATTGAGATCAGGAACCAGACAAGAATGGCCTTTACCACCGCTCTTATTCAACATTGTGCTGGAAGTCCTAGCCGGAGCAATTAGGTTAGATAAAGAAATAAAGGGCATCCAGATGGTAAGGAAGAAGTAAAAGTATCTCTATTTGCAGATGACATGATCTTATACACAGAAAACCCTAAGGAATCCTCCAGAAAACTACTGAAACTAATAGAAGAGTTTGGCAGAGTATTGGGATACAAGAGAAACATACAAAAATCAGTTGGATTTCTCTACACCAACAAAAAGAATATCAAAGAGGAAATCATCAAATTAATGCCATTTACAGTAGCCCCCAAGAAGATAAAATACTTAGGAATAAATCTTACCAGAGATGTAAAAGACATACAAAGAAAACTACAGTACACTTCTGCAAGAAACCAAAAGAGACTTACATAAGTGGAATTACATACCTTGCTTATGGACAGGTAGACTTAACATTATAAAAATGTCTATTCTACCAAAAGCGATCTATACATTTAATGCAATTCTGATCCAAATCCCAAGGACATTCTTTAATGAGATGGAGAAACAAATCACCAACAGCATATGGAAGGGAAAGAGGCCCCAGATAAATAAGGCATTACTGAAAAAGAAGAACAAAGTGGGAGGCCTTACTTTACCTGATTTTAGAACCTATTATACCGCCACAGCAGTCAAAACAGCCTGGTACTGGTACAACAACAGATACATGGACCAATGGAACAGAATTGAGAATCCAGACATAAATTCATCCACATATGAGCAGCTGATATTTGACAAAGTCCCCAAAACAGTTTAATGGGGGAAAAGACAGTCTTTTTAACAAATGGTGCTGGCATAACTGGATATCCATCTGCAAAAAAATGAAACAAGACCCATACCTCACTCCATGCACAAAAACTAACTCAAAATGGATCAAAGACCTAAATATAAAATCTAAAATGATAAAGATCATGGAAGAAAAAATAGGGACAATGTTAGGAGCCCTAATACATGGCATAAACAGTATAGAAAACATTATAAAGAACGTAGAAGAAAAACTAGATAACTGGGAGCTCCTAAAAATGACCTATGCTCATCCAAAGACTTCACCAAAAGAGTAAAAAGACTACCTACAGACTGGGGAAAAGTTTTTATCTGTGGCATTTCTGATCAGGGCCTGATCTCTAAAATCTACATAATACTGCCAAAACTCAACTGCAAAAAGGCAAATAACACAATTAAAAAATGGGCAAAAGATATGAATAGACAGTTCACTAAAGAAGACATTCAGGTAGCTAACAGATAAATGAGGAAATGTTCACGATCATTAGCCATTAGAGAAACGCAGATCAAAACTACAATGAGATTTCATCTCACTCCAACAACAACAACAAAAAAAATACAACACGGCTGGCATTAATCCAAAAAACACAAAAGAACAAATGTTGTAGAGGCTGTGGAGAGATTGGAGGAACACTTCTACACTGCTGGTGGGAATGTCAAATGGTACAACCACTTTGGAAATCGATTTGGGGCTTCCTTAAAAAGCTAGAAATAGAACTACCATACTACCCAGCAATCCCACTCCTGGGAATATATCCTAGAAAAATAAGAGCCTTTACACGAACAGATATATGCACACCCATGTTTATTGCAGCACTGTTTACAATAGCAAAAAGATGGAAGCAACCAAGGTGCCCATCAACAGATGAGTGGATTAATAAATTGTGGTATATTCACACAATGGAATACTATGCATCGATAAAGAATAGTGAGGAATCTGTGAAACATTTCATAACACGGAGGAACCTGGAAGGCATTATGCTGAGTGAAATTAGTCAGTTGCAAAAGGACAAATATTTTATAAGACCACTATTATAAGAACTTGAGAAATAGTTTAAACTGAGAAGAAAACATTCTTTTGTGGTTACGAGAGGGTGGAGGGAGAGAGGGTGGGAGAGGGGTACTCACTAATTAGATAGTAGATAAGAACTACTTTAGGTGAAGGGAAAGAGCACACAATACAGGGGAGGTCAGCACAATTGGACAAAACCAAAAGCAAAGAAGTTTCCTGAATAAACTGAATGCTTCAAAGGCCAGGGTAGCAGGGGCAGGGGTCTGGGGACCATGGTTTCAGGGGACATCTAAGTCAATTGGCATAAGAAAATCTATTAAGAAAACATTCTGCATCCGACTTTGAAGAGTGGTGTCTGGGGTCTTAAATGCTAGCAAGCAGCCATCTAAGATGCATCAATTGGTCTCAACCCACCTGGATCAAAGGAGAATGAAGAACAGCAAAGACACAAGGTGATTATGAGCCCAAGACACAGAAAGGGCCACATGAACCAGAGACTACATCATCCTGAGACCAGAAGAACTAGATGGTGCCCGGTTACAACCGATGACTGCCCTGACAGGGAACACAACAGAGAACCCCTGAGGGAGCAGGAGAGCAGTGGGATGCAGACCCCAAATTCTCATAAGACCAGACTTAATGGTCTGACTGAGACTGGAAGGACCCTGGTGGTCATGGCCCCCAGACCTTCTGTTGGCCCAGGACAGGAACCATTCCTGAGACCAACTCTTCAGACATGGATTGGACTGGACAATGGGTTGGAGAGGGATGCTGATGAGGAGTGAGCTTCTTGGATCAGATGGACACTTGAGACTATGTTGGCATCTCCTGCCTGGAGCGGAGATGAGTGGGTGGAAGGGGTTAGAAGCTGGCGAAAAGGACACGAAAGGAGAGAGTGGAGGGAGAGAGCGGGCTGTCTCATTAGGGGGAGAGTAATTGGGGGTGTGTAGTAAGGTGTATATGGGTTTTTGTGTGAGAGACTGACTTGATTTGTAAACTTTCACTTAAAGCACAATAAAAATTATTTAAAAAAAATCATTTCACAAGTCAGTAAATCATTTAGACTGACTAAAAGTGGTATATGTTTAGTGTAGTAAATTAAATTGTAAATACTCATACATTAAATGGTAGTTTAAAATGGTATTTAAAAAGCTATCAATTTTCAAAGTAAAAAAAAAAAAGCAGTTCCAGACATGCAAACACACATGAACAGACATGTGGACACATAAAATTGCAGTTGGGACAAAAATTCACAAAACAATATTTTTCCTAACTATGCTCAATACACTCCTGTATTTATTTGATTTTCATTTTCATTTTATTCTAGTCTGTTCTTTCATTTTTAAAGAAAATTACCTCCTATTTCACAAGCTATTGATTCAATGTGTTTTGGATTGCTTGATGTGAGGCATTTAATGAGTTAAGAATTCAATTTAGTGAGTCAAAGTAGCATTTTTAAATTATAAACTAAACTAAAAACATGAAATCAGGGCGCATAGCGCACAGAAAGCTAACCATAGTATAGAGAAAAGGTTTTCATTTCACACTCATGGGTAGGGCTGGATAGAGGTAAAATACATTCTTGGTTTTGAGTTGTGGTAAAAATGAATAAATAAAGCTTTAAATTCACTGCAGTTGGTTTATAGACACTTTGAGAAATATTAGTTTCATTATTATTATTATGTTATTAATAAAGTTTGACAGTCTTTGCATGTCTGAAATGACTAATTGGATTTCTTTTTTCAAGCAGAGTAACATCTAGTCATTAACAACCATTTGCCACATAGTCAAGACTATTTCACAATTTCTGATGTAGGTTTTTGCTGATTATTAATTTGAAACTTTAGTAACATCTGTTGTGGTAAGAGAATACCTACCGGTATTCATTTTTATTTTCATAATCAATACTACTGGTCCTATGTAAGTACATGTTGAATTATGTAATGAATCTTTATTATGAATGTAATATACCTCAGAGAAATATTGGAACAAAAAAAACTTGTTCCTTAAATGAATTTAATAACATTTGTTGTATATGTTGTAACAATAACTAAAATAGACTGGAGGCCTCACCTACACTAAACTACAATAATAAATAAAAAGCTATCAATTTATAAGAAGATGCTTAGTGAGATGTTCTGATAGGCATGTTAGCCTCAATTTTATCTATGGTTTATATTAATAAAGCTAAATGGAAAAGTACACTAATTTAATTTGTACAAGATGGTAGATTCAACTAAAAAGTACATTGCAAAGGTCTTTGAGGTGACAGAATGGTAGGAGGACCATAAGTTGGGACAAGAAAAGCAAATTTTTATAAGAAATGCTAATATGAAATAAAATCATAATGACAGGGAACATTTGAACAACTCAGCAAAATAGAGTTGATTTAATCTCAGTGTAATAACACAAACCCAATTTTTATGTAAATATTTTCACTTAACTGTAACCCTTTGGATTAATTTGAAAAGATACATAATTACCACTTTGCTCACATAAATCCAAATTGATCCATTTTGAACCAATAAGAACTGTTGAAGAAATAATCATGAATTTAACGTAGCTTAAGCAGAAACCTTAGCTATTGGCAGAATTCAAATCTATAAATATTTATATCAAGACTACTTAGCAATAGATATTATCAAGATATAAACCGCTAGGGAAACTCTAAAAACCTGGCCTTGCAAAAGCCTAGATGGTGCTTCTGATGTAAAACTACCTGAATTCTTTGGCTGGAAATTACATTTCGAAGTGATCACGCCTTTAGGATGGCCACCATCACTACTTGCTTTTAGCTAATATGTAGGTAGTGCTTAAAGATTCACAGCATGCTTCTATCTCAGTCGATAGTAACAGCAAAATGACAAGGACAGCAGGACAGAAACTAGAAGCTCTGTTTCACATATGTTCGCACGATTTGCTTGTCCAGCATCACAGAGCTGATAAATGCCCATGAGAGCATTCAATTAAATGCAAGGCTAGAAGCATTTCCAGTATATGGTTCAGAATTTTTAACATTTTTAAGATTATATGGAAGTACTTTTGAGATCTTAATTATATCCCAATTATACTAAAAGCTTTACAAAAACATATTTAAAATGCTCTTAAAATTGTTTATTCTCTAAACTGATTTATACTTGGAAATATTAACTGGCAATTTATTCTATTCTTTTTATAGTAATCATTAGAAGTTAAAATGTGGTCTTAAAAAAAAAAAAGAGCTCCTTAAACTTGCCTAGGATATCAAAGACATATGTCCAAAAATGTTAGATATAATCATGGTGCTTCTACTTAGCAATTTGAGTTACTTTTCCTCTCCTTTCTTAAGTAGACCATAATTATTCTTGTCAATGTCATGTATATTCCATTGTTAAAAGCACTAACTTGCCACTGGACCAAACACTGGACCAAACTGTTTTCAATACTATTTTAAGATCAAGATAAATGGCTTATTTGACTGTATAAAAACATTGTTTCTCAAAATTGTTCTAGTCATTTTTTCTTTTTTTAATGATCTCATTTGGCTTTTAATTGAAAACCTAGATAAGACAATCATGGGATTTTTAACCTAAAGTTTAAAATAAATACAAATATGTTGCCTTTTTTTTTTTTTTTTTTTAGGGTAGAATTCAGATATAAGAATGCTTTTCACAATATAAATCACCTATATGAGCTCTGGTGCCATAGTGGTTAAGTGCTACGGCTGCTACCAAAAGGTCTGTAGTTCGAATCCACCAGGCGCTCCTTGGAAATTCTATGCAGTAGTTCTCCTCTGTCCTATAGGGTCGCTATGTGTCGGAATCGACTCGATGGCACTGGGTTTGGTTTGGTGTTAGGTATATGAGCCCTGTATTTGCAACATTAAAACCAATATTTTTTTTCTTTTGTTTTAAGCTCTTCTGACGTGATAGGGTGGTGATAGGATGGTCGACTGAAAAAAAGAGGTTTTCGACAGAGCTCTAATGACAGTATGTATTCAGTACCCCACCCACCCAGTGCCATCCAGTCGATTCCAACTCATAGCGACCCTATAGGACAGGGTAGAACTGCCCCACAGAGTTTCCAAGAAGCGCCTGGCGGATTAGAACTACCGACCCTTTGGTTGGCAGCCGTAGCACTTAACCACTATGCCACCAATGTATTCAGTGTTAGATACATTTAAGAAAATCAGCTTCTCTAAATTTAGTCACTGATATTAAGGATTATCTTTCGTTGATGCCGCTCGATATTTCTTATGTAAAAATGTACAATACAGGGCAAAAATGTCAGTGCAAGTAGATGTTTTAGTTAGTTTGATTCTGGGTAACTGAGATTTTAAACTGCCTTTGAAGAGGAAAATAAGCTGGAATACGTTTCAATTACTGCAGAAGTTCAATTTACGTTTGCTTCAAGATCTTTCTCTCTCTGTCTCACACATGTGCACATACACACACACAGTCATATTTATAAACAAACGATAGAATGTGGGAACTTCTTATACCTTTTGAGAAATAAAATGTCAGTTGAAGAGACAGAGATTCCAAGAGGCCAACAATGTGTACTTAAGTGTTGATGTTGTTTGTAAACAATCAGCTCTGTTGTTCTTACACTAGCTTCTTAGCAGTATGACCAACATACTTTAATTAAAAAAAAAAAAAAATTCAAAGCTTTCATAACCAACGTTTTTCTAAAATAGTTGTCACCCTACCACGAGCACAGTATGTGGTGCTGATTAAGTTAATAGCAAACACTAATGTGACTATAGATATTTTGGACTTGTAAGTGTCATCAGCATTTAATAAAATACTTGAAATTGCAATAAAACTGAGTTGAGAATTAGGGGATTTGGAGAATGCCACCAATCGGGACAGGGAGTCCATTTATTCCAGGCTTACCAAAACACACCTCTGTACATATATAGAGTATCTTCTGGTATCAATCTTCAAAATACTGAGAGAAATGTAGACGTTTCTATTAATTTACTTTTAATCATTATTCTACTGTGTAGATGGTCTACCAGTGTGAGTTACTGCTGTTCCTTTATCCCTTTAATTTTCAGTATGCACATAACCTTTCCTAGAATATGCTGTTATATCATAATATCATGTAATGTATGTAGGAAAATAACTTTAATAAAGTAACTAATAAATTAACGCTTATAATTCATATTACCTTAGGATTTTTCTTCACACACAACTTTAGTATTCTCCTAGAACATTCTATCGTTCTTCAGAGCACAGCTTTGGCAACTTGATAAAAATGAGACTTTCAATAAGTTTTGGCAGTAGGATTTCTATATAGATACTGAAAATATTCTTCTCTGATGCAACAACAAAAATATAATTGGCATTCTTTCTGAGTTTTTTATAGCAACACACTACTTGGATGTCAACATAAGAAGGATTTCTGATCAAAAAGGAGAACATGGTTTGTTATTTGTTAAATTAAATATGTCAAACTTGGAAGTCATTAAAATTCAGGATACATTAATCTCCTTTAGAATCCACAGTGCACTAGCAAATAACTTATTTTTAAATTTAGTATGATTTTTTATAATCCTAGTATAAGAAAATAGAGTCCAACTGTCTTTGTGAAACAATCTTCAAGCTGGCCTTGGGATTCTTATGAATGTATAATTCATTTAATAGTTATGTCCTATTTACAATGTCAGTGTTGTTTTTGTAAAAATTAGAATGTAGGTGTAATGTGCACAAATAATAGCAGAAAGACTAAAAAGTACTTTTCTTGTTAAAATAACTGATACATAATTAAGTGCCACCACTTTTCAGAAAAATAACATAGATAAATATTAAAAACCTGTTGCCATCCAGTCTATTCCAACTCATAGCGACCCTATAGGACAGAGTAGAACTGCCCATACGGTTTCCAAGGAGTGCCTGATGGATTCGAACTGCCGACCTTTTGGTTAGCAGCCATAGCTCTTAAATACTACACCACCAGGGTTTCCAAAAACCTGTTGTTGTCCAGTGGATTCCAACTCATAGCGACCCTATAAATATTAAAAATTCAACCATGTCAACACTTGTATCTACATAAAGAAAAATTATGACATGAAATTTGTACATGTTTAATCAACATTGAAAATAATCATTAAAATATATGGACACACTGGTTTGTTATTTTCAGTGCACTCTTCCTATACTATTTCTAAACATTTTAAGATAATATCAATACATTTTCACTTACATTTATTACTTATCAACTTTCATTCTATCCCTTTTTTAAATTTTTTTGTTTTAGTTTTCATTTTATCCAGCTTTTTATTTTGGAAATTTTGAACTTACTAAAAAAGTAACAGAATAGTATAATAAATGCCCATATACCTTTCACCTAAATGCACCAGTTAACGGTCTTCTATATTTCTCTCTCTCTCTGTCTTTACATTTTGAAAGTAAATTGCATGATCTTTTTTACCTGAAAATACTTTATAAAATAATTTGTAAGACCTTTTATGTGTTGTGGAGTCCTGGTGGCACAGTGACTGAGAGCTTGGCTGCTAACCAAAAGGCTGGCCATTCAAATCCACCAGCCACTCCTTAGAAGCCCTATGGGGCAGTTCACTTTGTCCTATAGGGTTGCTATGAGTCAGAATGGACTCAAAGGCAATGGGCTTAGTATGTGTGGTCAAATAATTTTTTACAGAAGTGCAAAGTTCAAAGCAATTGCATGGGGAAATTATAGGCTTTGCAACAAACAATTGGATACCCATTAATAAAATGATCCAAACCACAAATCATATGCAAAAATTAATGCATGATAGACCCAAACATGAATCATAGGCTTAAATATAAAACCTAAAAGTATAAAACTTTTAGAAGAAAAGGTCTACTTGACCTTGGGTTAGGCAAAAGATTTCTTAGATATAATGCTAAAAGCATCATTCGTACCAGTAAAAAAATGATACATTGGATTTCATAAAAATTTAAAAATAACACAAAAAACTTATGCTGTAAAAAAGACAATACTAAGTAAATGAAAATGAAAGCCACAGATCGGGTTAAAATATTTGCAAACTATGTAACTGATAAATTATTTGTATTTTGAAAGTATAAAAAACCCTCAAAACTCAATGAAAAGAAAACAAACAACCCAATGGAATCATGAGTAAAATATCTGAATAGACATTTAATAAAAGAATATCCATACAGATGGAGATAAGCACGTAAAAAGATACTTAACACCACTTGTCATTTAGAAAGAGCAGCTTAAAGTCACAATGAGATAGCACTACACATCTATTGCAGTGGCTAAATTTAAAAAGATTGGCCTAACTTGTGTTGGTGAAGATATAGAAGGGAAATGAAACTCTCATACACTGCTAATGGGGCTGTAAAATGGCTCAGAACCATTATGCAACAGCTTGACAGTTTCTTTAAAAAAAAAAAAACATGCACCTACTGTATTTACCTAGGTATTTCATTCCTGAGAATTTACCCAATATAAAATCCATCAACAGGAGTATGGAACCACAAATTGTAGTATATCCATAAAATGGAATACTACCCAAAAATAGATTATCATATTTTTTGTATTAAAAAATCACTTTTTTTAGATAATTTTTATTGTGCTTTAAGTAGAAGTTTACAAATCAAGTCAGTCTGTTACATGTAAGCTGATACACACTTTACTAACATACTCTCATTTACTCTCCCCCTAATGATCCAGCCCGCTCCCTTCTTCCAGTCTCTACTTTCATGACTGTTTTGCCAGTTTCTAACCCTCTCTACCCTCCCATCTCCCCTCCAGACAGGAGATGCCAATACAGTCTCAAGTGTCCACCTGATACAAGTAGCTCACTCTTCTTCAGCATCTCTCTCCAGCCCATTGTCCAGTCCCTTCCACGTCTGATGAGTAGTCTTCGGGAATGGTTCCTATCCTGGGCCAACAGAAGGTTTGGGGACCATGACCGCCGGGATTCTCCTAGTCTCAGTCAGACCATTAAGTCTGGTCTTTTTATGAGAATTTGAAGTCTGCATCCCACTGATCTCCTGCTCCCTCAGGGGTTCTCTGTTGTGCTCCCTGTCAGGGCAGTCATCAGTTGTGGCCGGGCACCATCTAGTTCTTCTGGTCTCAGGATGATGTAAGTCTCTAGTTCATGTGGCCCGTTCTGTCTCGGGCTCATAGTTGTCATGTGACCTTGTTGTTCTTCATTCTCCTTTGATCCAGGTGGGTTGAGACCAATTGATGCATCTTAGATGGCCGCTTGTTAGCATTTAAGACCCCAGATGCCACAGTTCAAAGTGGGATGCAGAATGTTTTCATAATAGAGTTTATTATGCCAATTGACTTAGAAGACACCTTAAGCCATAGTCCCCAAACCCCCACGCTTGCTCTGCTGACCTTCAAAGCATTCAGTTTATCCCAGAAACTTCTTTGCTTTTGGTCCAGTCCAGTTGAGCTGACCTTCCGTGTATTGAGTATTGTCCTTCCCTTCACCTAAACTAGTTCTTATCTACTAACTAATCAGTAAATAACCCTCTCCCACCCTCCCTGCGTCCCCCCCTCGTAACCACAAAAGAATGTGTTCTTCTCAGTTTATACTATTTCTCAAGAACTTATAATAGTGGTCTTATACAGTATTTGTCCTTTTGCATCTGCCTAATTTCACTCAGCATAATGCCTTCCAGGTTCATCCATGTTATGAAATGTTTCACAGATTCCTCACTGTTCTTTATTGATGTGTAGTATTCCATTATGTGAATGTACCATAATTTATTTAACCATTCATCTATCGATGAACACCTTGGTTGCTTCCATCTTTTTGCTATTGCAAAAAAAAAAAAAAATTTTTTTTTTTTTTTTTAAACAGTGCTGCAGTAAACATGGGTGTGCATATATCTGTTCGTGTAAAGGCTCTTATTTCTCTAGGGTATATTCTGAGGAGTGGGATTTCTGGGTTTTATGGTAGTTCTATTTCTAACTTTTTAAGAAAATGCCAGATAGATTTCCAAAGTGATTGTACTATTTTACATTCCCACCAGCAGTGTATAAGAGTTCCAATCTCTCCGCAGCCCCTCCAACATTTATTATTATGTGTTTTTTGGATTAATGCCAGCCTTGTTGGAGTGAGATGGAATCTCATTGTAGTTTAATTTGCATTTCTCTAATGGCTAATGATCGAGAGCATTTTCTCATGTGTCTGTTAGCTGCCTGAATATCTTCTTTAGTGAAATGCGTGTTCATAACCTTTGCCCACTTTTTCATTGGGTTGTTTGTCTTTTCGTGGTTGAGTTTTAACAGAATCATATAGATTTTAGAGATCAGGCGCTGGTCAGAGATGTCTTAGCTGAAAATTTTTTCCCAGTCTGTAGGTGGTCTTTTTACTCTTTTGGTGAAGTCTATAGATGAGCATAGGTGTTTGATTTTTAGGAGCTCCCAGTTATCTGGTTTCTCTTTGTCATTTTTAGTCATGTTTTGTATTCTGTTTATGCCTTGTATTAGGGCTCCTAAGGTTGTCCCTATTTTTTCTTCCATGATCTTTATCCTTTTAGTTTTTATGTTTAGGTCTTTGATCCACTTGGAGTTAGTTTTTGTGCATGGTGTGAGGTATGGGTCCTGTTTCATTTTTTTGCAAATGGATATCCAGTTATGCCAGCACCATTTGTTAAAAAGACTATCTTTTCCCCAATGAACTGACCCTGGGCCTTTGTCAAATATCAGCTGCTCATATGTGGATGGATTTATATCTGGGTTCAATTCTGTTCCATTGGTCTATGTGCCTGTTGTTTTACAAATACCAGGCTGTTTTGACTACTGTGGCTGTATAATATGTTCTAAAATCAGGTAGAGTGAGGCCTCCCACTTTCTTCTTCTTTTTCAGTAATGCCTTATTTATCCGGGGCCTCTTTCCCTTCCATATGAAGTTGGCGATTTGTTTCTCCATCTCATTAACGAATGTCGTTGGGATTTGGATCGGAAGTGCATTGTATGTATAGATGGCTTTTGGTAGAATAGACATTTTTACTATGTTAAGTCTTCCTATCCGTGAGCAAGGTATGTTTTTCCACTTATGTAGGTCCCTTTTAGTTTCTTGCGCTAGTACTTCGCAGTTTTCTTTGTATAGGTCTTTTACATCTTTGGTAAGATTTGTTCCTAAGTATGTTATCTTCTTGGGGGCTACTGTGAATGGTATTGATTTGGTGATTTCCTCTTCAATGTTCTTTTTGTTGATGTAGAGGAATCCAAGTGATTTTTTGCATGCTTATCTTGTAACCTGAGACTCTGCCAAACTCTTCTATCAGTTTCAGTAGTTTTCTGGAGGATTCCGTAGGGTTTTCTGTGTATAAGCTCATGTCATCTGCAAATAGAGATAATTTTACTTCTTCCTTGCCAATCCGGATGTCCTTTATTTCTTTGTCTAGCCTAACTGCTCTGGCTAGGACCTCTAGCACAGTGTTGAATAAGAGCACTGATAAAGGGCATCCTTGTCTGGTTCCCGCTCTCAAGGGAAATGCTTTCAGGCTCTCTCCATTTAGAATGATGTTGGCTTTGTATAAAAAAAATTGTATAGATGCCCTTTATTATGTTGAGGAATTTTCCTTCCATTCCTATTTTGCTGAGAGTTTTATCATGAATGGGTGTTGAACTTTGTCAAATGCCTTTTCTGCATCAATTGATAAGATCGTGTGGTTTTTGTCTTTTGTTTTATTTATATGGTAGATTACATTAATGGTTTTTCTAATATTGAATCAACCTTGCACACCTGGTATAAATCCCACTTGGTCATGGTGGATTATTTTTTTGATATGTTGTTGAATTTTGTTGGCTAAAATTTTGTTGAGGATTTTTGCATCTATGTTCATGAGGGATATAGGTCTGTAATTTTCTTTTTTTGTGGTGTCTTTACCTGGTTTCAGTATTAGGGATATGGTGGCTTCATAGAATGAGTTAGGTAGTATTCCATCATTTTCTATGCTTTGAAATACCTTTAGTAGTAGTGGTGTTAACTCTTCTCTGAAAGTTTGGTAGATCTCTGCAGAGAAGCCGTCCGGGCCAGGGCTTTTTTTTTGTTGGGAGTTTTTTGATTACCTTTTCAATCTCTTTTTTTGTTATGGGTCTGTTTAGTTGTTCTACTTCTGATTGTGTTAGTTTAGGTAGGTAGTGTGTTTCTAGGAATTCATCCATTTCTTCTAGGTTTGCAAATTTGTTAGAGTACAATTTTTCATAATAATCTGATATGATTCTTTTAACTTCAGTTGGGTCTGTTGTGATATGGCCCATCTTGTCTCTTATTCGGGTTATTTGTTTCCTTTCCTGTGTTTCTTTAGTCAGTCTGGGCAATAGTTTATCAATTTTGTTAATTTTTTCAAAGAACCAGCTTTTGGCTTTGTTAATTCTTTCAATTGTTTTTCTGTTCTGTATTTCATTTAGTTCAGCTCTAATTTTTATTATTTGTTTTCTTCTGGTGCCTGATGGGTTCTTTTGTTGCTCGCTTTCCATTTGTTCAAGTTGTAGGGACAGTTTTCTGATTTTGGCTCTTTCTTCTTTTTGTATGTGTGTATTTATGGATACAAATTGGCCTCTGAGCACTGCTTTTGCTGTGTCCCGTAGGTTTTGATAGGAAGTGTTTTCATTCTCGTTGCATTCTATGAATTTCCTTATTCCCTCCTTAATGTCTTCTATAACCCAGTCTTTTTTGAGCAGGGTATTGGTCAGTTTCCAAGTGTTTGATTCCTTTTCCCTAATTTTTCTGTTATTGATTTCCACTTTTATGGCCTTGTGGTCTAAGAAGATGCTTTGAAATATTTCAATGTTATGGATTCTGCAAAGGTTTGTTTTATGACCTAATATGTGATTGATTCTAGAGAATGTTCCATATGCACTAGAAAAAAAAAGTATACTTTGCAGCAGTTGGGTGGAGTGTTCTGTATAGGTCTATGAGGTCAAGTTGGTTGATCGTAGTAATTAGGTTTTCCATGTCTCTATTGAGCTTCTTATTGGAAGTCCTATCCTTCTCCGAAAGTGGTGTGTGGAAGTCTCCTGCTATAATTTTGGAGGTGTCTATCTCACTTTTCAGTTTTGTTAAAGTTTGTTTTATGTATGTTGCAGCCCTGACATTGGGTGCATAAATATTTAATATGGTTATATCTTCCTGGTCTATTGTCTCTTTAATCATTATGTAGTGTCCTTCTTTATCCTTTGTGGTGGATTTAACTTTAAAGTCTATTTTGTCAGAAATTAATATTGCTACTCCTGCTGTTTTTTGCTTGTTGTTTGCTTGATATATTTTTTTCCATCCTTTGAGTTTTAGTTTGTTTGTGTCTCTAAGTCTAAGGTGTGTCTCTTGTAGGCAGCATATAGATGGATCCTTTATCCAGTCTGAGACTCTTTGTCTCTTTATTGGTTCATTTAGTCCATTACATTCAGCGTAATTATAGATAAGTATGTTTTTAGTGCTGTCATTTTGATGCCTTTTTGTGTGTGTTGTTGACAATTTCATTTTTCCCCTTACTTTTTTGTGCTGAGAAGTTTTTCTTTGTAAATTGTGTGTTCCTCAGTTTCGTAATAGTTGAATTTATGTTTGCTGAGTCGTTATATTTTTCTTGGTTTTTATTTTGAGTTATGGAATTGTTAGACCTCTTTGTGGTTACCTTAATATTTACCCCTATTTTTCTAAGTAAAAGCCTAACTTGTATCGTCCTATATCACCTTGTTTTCCTCTCCATATGGCAGTTCTGTACCTCTTGTATTTAGTCCCTCTTTTTGATTATTGTGATCTTTTACATAATGACTTCAGTGGTTTCCCTGTTTTGAGTGTTTTTTTCTTTTTAAAATTAATCTTAATTTGTTTTTGTGATTTGCTTATTTGAGTTGATATCAGGATGTTCTGTTCTGTGACCTTGTGTTGTTATCTGATATTATTGATTTTCTGACCAAAGAGTTTTCTTTAGTATTTCTTGTAGCTTTGGTTTGGTTTTTGCAAATTCTCTAAGCTTATGTTTATCTGTAAATATTTTAATTTCTCCTTCATATTTGAGAGAGAGTTCTGCTGGATAAATGATCCTTGGCTGGCACTTTTTCTCCTTCAGTGCTCTATATATGTCATCCCATTGCCTTCTTGACTGCATGGTTTCTGCTGAGTAGTCTGAACTTATTAATTCTCCTTTGTAGGAGACCTTTCTTTTATCCCTGGCTTCTTTTAAAATTTTCTCTTTATCTTTGGTTTTGGCAAGTTTGATGATAATATGTCTTGGTGATTTTCTTTTTAGATCAAACTTATATGGGGTTCGATGAGCAACTTGGATAGATATCCTTTCGTCTTTCATGATGTCAGGGAAGTTTTCTGCCAACAGATCTTCAACTATTCTTTCTGTATTTTCTGTTATCCTTCCTTGTTCTGAAACTCCAATCACACGCAAGTTATTCTTCTTGATAGAGTCTCACATGATTCTTAGGGTTTCTTTATTTTTTTAATTCTTTTATCTGATTTTTCTTCAACTATATTTGTGTCAATTGTTTTATCCTCCAGCTCCCTCACTCTGCATTCCAATTCCTTGTTTCTGCTCCTCTGACTTCCTACTGAGTTGTCTAATTCTGTAATTTTCTGTTAATCTTTTGGATTTCTGAATGCTGTCTCTCTATGGATTTTTGTAGCTTATGAATTTTTCCACTATATTCTTGAACAATCTTTTTGATTTCTTCAATTGCTTTATTAGTGTGTTCCTTGGCTTTTTCTGTAGATTGCCTTATTTCATTTCTGAGGTCATCCCTGATGTCTTGAAGCATTCCGTAAATTATTTTTTTATATTCTGCATCTGGCAATTCCAGAATCGTGTCTTCATTTGGGAAAGATATTGATTCTTTAATTTGGGGAGTTGTAGAAGCAATCATGGTCTGCTTCTTTATGTGGTTTGATATCAACTGCTGTCTCCGACCCATCTATAAGATATTGTAATGATTTATTTTATATTTGCTCACTGAGTCTTATCTTGTTTTGTTTTCTTTCAATGTACGTAGATGGGCTACTAGATTGAGCTGTCTTGATTTGTTGTAACCTTTGAATCAGTTATGTCCTCTTACCAGCTGGTTTGGGCTGTTATCAGAAATATAAGCCTAGGAGTCCATTCACTATTCTTGAGTAGAATCTGATTTTGGGTCACCAAGTGTGTGGGGTAGACTGTCACCTAATCACTTAGAGGAGTAGTGGTGATAGTTGTGTGCACCAGATTCTGGTAGCAGCAGTGGGTCACATTCCAGGGGGGGCAGGATGCTGACAGGCTTCCCTCAATTGCCAGTGAGGTAGGTATGTCTCTATTCCTAAAGCACTTTGGTGGGTGGGCTCTGCAGTTGTACCTTAGGCACCCAATGCATGTACCTCTACAGGTTGGTAGAAGTCACTATCCTCAGACCCCTATAGTAGGAGGTTAGGTGGTTTGGGTGGAGCTTTAGCCCTCAGTTCCCCATTGTGGGTCAGTGAGGGCTCTGTTTAATAGGTAGAGATATCAGACCTGGGAAACTTGTCTTTCCAGTAATCCTCTAAAACAATTACAGTCAGATCACTATCAGAATTTCCTTTGCATTATAATAGCCACCGTGTTCCCTGTAGGGATGAAAGCCCAAGACTGTGGATCGCATATGCTTGGCTGGAGCTGGTTCTGTATTTTTAGTCCAAATTCAGGAAGTCAGGGAAGGATTCTTGGTCCTTCAGTTTTTTTGTAGCTGCTTCTCTCAGGCCAGGAGAATGGGTTAGGAAAAGCCAAAACAAGGAAACAAACAACACCAAAAAAAAAAACTGCAGAACACTTCACTCTCTGGCCCAGAAAATTCCAATGTTAATGAAGCCACCTGGGTAGGGGAGGGGAGGGATCAGATAGATAGGAGAGAGTAGCACCCAGGAATATAGACAAAGTTACTTATCTTGCTTGGGATGACTGTTTTATCTGAGATTCCCGAGGGGCGCGTCGACTGTGTGTGCTGGCTGGGTAGAGATTGCCCCTGGGGGTCAGGCCTGCGTCCTGTGCATGTGCTGTCTCAGAAGCCGTGTTCAGTTCCTCCTCTCCTGGTCCAAAGCCCAGCGCCACGGTTCCCCGGCTGGGATGCCACACTCCCAGCTCCAAAGCCAGTCGCTGCCCACCGGTGACTTCTCCTCCTGTCAACCCATTGCTGCACTGCCTGCGTGCTCTGGCTGGGCTTCCCCCGAGGTCACTTCAGGGGGCTAGGGCTGCATCCCGTGTTTGCGCTGTCTCAGGATGCTGTGCTCCACTCTCCTGTGCCCAGTCCAAAACCCAGCACCAAGGTTTTCTGACTGTAACGCTGGCTCCAGGCTCCAAAAACAGTCGCTGCTTCCCTGTGGTTGCTCGTTCGTTCTCTTGTTAGCCCCATTAGTGTGCAGTCTGCTTGCTCTGGCTGAGTCTCTATGGAGGTTACCCCAGGGGGCTAGGGGTTAGGGCTGTGTCCCATGCCTGCCCTGCCTCAGCAAGCCGCTATCAGCCCCACCACTCTGCACCAGGGAACTGCGAGGACTCAAGGCTGTGGAGTGGGTCGCAGGTTCCAGACGCGGTTGCTGGTTCAGGGCGCAGCTTTTCACTCACCTGTCACTCAGGTCAACTCTTTAGATCTGTGTTTGATGGTCAGGGTTTGTAGATTGTCATGTATGTGATCGATTCACTTGTTTTTCTGAGTCTTTGCTTCAAGAGGGATCCGAGGTAGCGTCTACCTAGTCAGCCATCTTGGCCTCGATTATCATATTTTTATGCAAATAATATGCTCCTTCTATGCTTATTTGCCCACTGTTCCCTTCCCCCGTGAGTATTTCTATAAGCTCAACAATGCCATTTTTTTTTTATAGGTTGCTGTAAAAAAATTAACATAGCACACTTATGAAAACGCCTCATGGGGAGAGGGAGGGTTGGCAAACAAATGTAGAAGGCATGTGTTATTTGTGTAAAAATACAGTAATTTCAAAATAGTTATTGCTGATTGTTAAAAACTAGACAAAAATAAGAGCACATACCGTATGATTCCATTTATATAATGTTCTATAAAATGAAAATTAATCTATATGGCAGAAAGCAGATACGTGATTGCCTGGAGATGAGGCCAGGGAAGGCTGGGAAAAGCAAAAGAGAGGAATTAAAGAGGGCAGCAGGAAACTTTTGGAAGTGATAGAGATATTTATTGTCTTGAGTATGATGATGATTTCACTGTATATAAATATACCAAAAATTATCAAATTGTGTTAAATATGCATATTGTTTTCTATGCTAATTACATGGCAATAAACAAACCCATTGCTGTTGAATCGATTCTGACTTATAGCAACTAATAATAAAGCTGTTAAAATGAAGAAATATATATACTAAGACAAGGATGGAATTACATTATCTTATAAAAAGTTGTACAGCTTTGCCTTAATAAACAGAGAAGAGGGATTATATTAAGAATAATGATAGCTATACTCATTATCAGAAATATTCTATCCGCCAAAACATTTTGTCATCATCAAGTAAACATGTCCCATTCGAAAATTAAACAGCTAAAACAAAGGGCAGCAAGATAAGAATTGATTACTTATTTTTTGCTTTTCTATTGTCACCCTACTTAAAACATTGAAATGGATTTGAAACACATAAAACCACCTTCTCTTGCAGGAATATAAGCTCAGTGTTACAATGTAGTAAAATGCATGTAACAAACAAATAACTTCGGAAAACAGACATGTTCATAGATGTGTTCTAGGTAGTGATAATTATGGTAGATGAATAATCACTGAAAAAGTTTGTTGATACAAATTGAAATTAATATCTGTTTCAGGGCTGTCTTATTTCTTAATACTGCTGTAACAGTAATGCCACAAAAGAGTGGCTTTAAAGAACAGAAATTTATTTTCTCACAGTTGAGGTTAGAAGCCTGAGTTCAAAGTGTCGTTCTTTGTCTATTTCAGCTTGGCTAGTTGGCAATCCTTGGAGTTTCTGGGTTTGTAGATTCGTCTGCCTCCATCTTCATCATATAGCTTCTGTCTTCCCCCATTTGTGCCAGCTTGTCTCTGTGTCTATGCTGCCCCTTATAACTCAGAAGCCGTTAGGTTTAGGACAAACCCAACACTGAAAGGACCTCACTAACATAACAAAGAAAACTTTGTTTCCAGATAGGATTACATACACAGGTATGGGCTCATGATTCCAGCACATACTTTTAGAGGATACAATTCAATCCATAACAAGGACCTAAATAAATTAAAAAAAAAAATTAAGCAGGTGTAAATATGGTGTGGGTGCGGTGCCTGACCTCCTCTAACTTCACAAGAGGAAAGGAGAATCAAAATCAACAGCTGAAGACTGATTCCTATGAAGCAGCGATCAGACACGCCTCCTCTCTCTGCCAGCTTTACTAATTCTGACAACCGTCCCTCCCGCAGCACTCTCTACTTCTGTGCTGAGTTCGAGAATTTATTGCAGTGACCACACAGAACTCACAGACAATGCTTATGATGATAGGGTTTATTAGGAAAGTTACAGTTAAGGCTCAGGAACACTCAGGATATGATTCTTCCATCAGGACAGCTCTTCCCAGCGGGGCTCACAAACATGCCTCTCCCTGGCCCTTCACCTCTGCCCAAAGGCACTCAGCTTTCTTGCTCGTTGGGCCAGGAAGCCCACTGGAAGCCCACTTGCTCAATTGGCCAGGAAGCCCCTGCTGGTCTCTCATGCCACTGCTTCTCACCAATTTCAGGGTTCCAGCTTGCTCTCTGTCTCCTGGATCCAGAAGGTTCTTAACTCAGGGATCCTGGGGCCAAAGAGCACACTCTCCGCTCCTGGCTGTTCTTTGTTGGTGGTAGTGGGATCCTCTCTCTCTACCACTAGGATGGCTCCCTTCAAGCCCAGTGGGGTTGCAAATCCACCCATTTCCCACAGATTACCCTGACACCCTCGTGGTGTAGTGGTTAAGAGCTACTGCTGCTAACCAAAAAGTTGGCAGTTTGAATCCACCAGGCCATCTTGGAAACTCTATGAAGCAAGTCAACTCTGTCCTATAGTGTCAGTATGAGTTGGAATCGACTCAACAGCAACGGGTTTGGTTTTTTGGCTTGCACAGTTCCAAGAAATCACTTTGTGTGGGATTTACAAGAATGGCCACACAAAAGCGATCCATTGCACCACAGTTGTTGTTGTTGTTGTTAGGTGCCATCGAGTCGGCTTTGACTCATAGTGACGCTATGCACAACAGAACAAAACACTGCCCAGTCCTGCGCCGTCCTTACAATCGTTATTATGCTTGAGCTCATTGTTGCAGCCACTGTGTCAATCCACCTCGTTGAGGGTCTTCCTCTTTTCCGCTGACCCAGTACTCTGCCAAGCATGATGTCCTTCTCCAGAGACTGATCCCTCCTGACAACTTGTCCAAAGTATGTAAGATGCAGTCTTGCCATCCTTGCTTCTAAGGAGCATTCTGGCCGCACTTCTTCCAAGACAGATTTGTTCATTCTTTTGGCAGTCCATGGAATATTCAATATTCTTTGCCAACGCCACAATTCAAAGCGTCAACTCTTCTTCAGTCTTCCTTATTCATTGTCCAGCTCTCACATGCATATGACGTGATTGAAAATACCATGGCTTGGGTCAGGCACACCTTAATCTTCAGGGTGACATCTTTGCTCTTCAAGACTTTGAAGAGGTCCTTTGCAGCAGATTTGCCTAATGCAATACGTCTTTTGATTTCTTGACTGCTGCTTCCATGGCAAGTAAAATGAAATCCTTGACAATTTCAATCTTTTCTCCTTTTATCATGATGTTGCTCATTGGTCCAGTTGTGAGGATTTTTGTTTTCTTTTTTTATGTTGAGGTGTAATCCAAACTGAAGGCTGTGGTCTCTGATCTTCATTAGTAAGTGCTTCAAGTCCTCTTCACTTTCAGAAAGCATTTCAAATACAGCCAATAATTATTTTTGATAAATTCAAAGTATTTAAATTCCCTAGTTTAGCAAACAACAACCAATCAATGGTGTTAGTAATAACATTTTCTATATTGAACGACACATTTTAGTGGAACTGGAACATCACCCTCTGCCGTCAAATCAATTCTGACTCATAGCTACCCTATAGGATAGAGTGGAACTGCCCCTAGTGTTTCCAAGGAGAGGCTGGGGACTCTAACTGCCAAGTTTTTGGCTAGCAGCCGAGCCCTTATCCACTGTACCACCGGGGCTCCAAAAAAAAGTATATATTGTTATTTATTTAAATATTTAGATATCTTGTTGATATTGGAATAAATGACAGCTAGTTTCAGTAAAATGAATGACAGGATTAAAATATGCAGGCCCGCTTACATGGTTACACTGTTTGTCTCCTGCCTCTGCCTCTGGACATGGCTGTATCTTGTTGTTAGTTGCTGTTGAGTTGGCCCCTCAACAGATGGGAACCCCATGCACAACGGGATCAGACTGTTGTGATCCATACGGTTTTCATTGGGTAATATTTTGGAAGCTGACCACCTGGCCTTTTGCCCTAGTTGTCTAAGTCTGGAACTAAAGCACTCTAAACTGGAGACTCTTACCTCTTCACAGTGCTCCTACATTTACTTCCTTGCTCTAACAGTACAATACAAGGTAACTGGGGTCAACACAGATAGCTTTTCTCTAATCCTCAGAACCAAAACACACACATATGCACACATATATATTCTTTTCTTCCATAAAGTTTTTCATAAGAATGTCATCAAATCTTTCGGCTTCGAAAGGTTTCTATTAAAAGTAAATTTGCTTTTCGTGAGAAACATTAATTACTTGACTCTGATTCAGGTTATGATTTGTATAAATAAACTATGGTAGGAAAGGAAAATTGACAAAACAATATTTTATATTTAATTTGAAAAGATAATTGGAATCTAAATGTATGTTTAATGTCTATAAATGGGCAGTGATTTGCATGTCTCTCATTATAAATTTGGAAGCTTACCTGGTCTATTTCTCCTACCAAAGTGACCCCCAGCAGCTCACAAAGTGAATATCAGCAGGCATATAGTAATTGCTAGCCATATTTATCCCCAGAATGAATGAAATAACGGTTGCTTCCTCATTGATCTGGCCACATTTTTATCCAGTTATTTTTTAAGTTTTATATTAATGTGTAAGATGTATACAGAACTGTACACAAAGATAACATATACATCTTGATGAATTTAAGTGCACATCTTGATGTAGGATCAGCAAGTGATCCTACCCATGTAATCATAACTCAAATCAAGTTAGAATATGTCCATCACCTAGGGAGCATCCTTATACTCCTCCTGGTCAACGCCTAACTTCAAAGATAAATAAACTCTAACCTCACTTCCAACACTATGTACTCTCCATATATAATCACACACTACATGTATATATATATATGTGTGTGTGTGTGTGTGTGTGTGTGTATACTGTGTGATTAAAATATATATACATGTATATTTACTCTAACTTTGTTAGCTCAACATTTTTGTGAGATTATTATAAAGTATTGCTTTCATTTTCTTTGCTATTAACAGGGTTATTCTATAGTATTCTTGGCATTCATGGAAGTTATCTTTATGAGTTCTCGCCAAAAGAACAGCCAGTAGCCACATGGGAGTATTCAGCATCTGAAATGTGACTAGCGCTACTGGATGACTCAGGCTCTAATTTTATTTAATTATAATTATTTTATATTTAAATTTCAATAGCTACACATGACTGGTGACCACCATATTTGGCAACACAACTGTCAAATTCCATGTTATGAATATGCCAAAATATATAGCCATTTTACTGTAGATATACTTTTGGATTGTTTCCTACTTTTGGCTAATATGTACATATTTGTAGGGAAATGTATGCATTTATTTATACTATGTATACAGCTGTGTGTTATGGATTAAACTGTGTCTCCCTCAACGAACATGTTGGCATCCTAATCCCCGTACTCTGGATATAATCCAATTTGGGAATAGAATTTTCATTTTTATGTTAATGAGACCATATAAGTGTAGTATGTGTCATACACCTAGTCACTCTGAGTTATAAAAGGAGCAGATTAGAGACAAGAACAAGCACAAATGGCACAAGATAGATGCTAAGTGAAGATTGCCAAACTGTGAGAAAATGAATTTCTCTTCTTTAAAGCCACCCACTTGTGGTATTTACATTACTGCAGAAAAAGGTAACTAAGACACTGTGTTGAAATATGTTTTTATTCAGCTTCAGAAGACCATTCTAAACAGTTTTCCAAATTGTTTATTAAAATTTATGCATCCATCAGCAGTTTATGAAATGCCCAGTTGCTCCACATCATTGGTATTTTTTGTGTTTGACAGGTGTTGTCTCTGTTCCATTTTAGTCATTCTGCTGAGTGTGTAGTGGAAATGTATATCATACTGTGTGATTAATTTATTTTCCTATTTCCCATTCGGTTATGCTGATAGTGAAATCATTCACCATTTTTCCTTTTACCTAAAAAGGATGATTATTAATTTTTCCATCTCCTTTTAATAATTCTCTTAATTCTGTGTATTAGTTATGTGAATAAATTCATACTTCACTTCTCCTTCTCTTAGATATTTTCAAGCTCAGTTTCTTATTGTATTTTACTTACTTATTAGTTGAATAATGTGTCGTTTTCATCTGATGAATTCTGAGGCCTTTACACTTTAATGTCATGTATGAAAATGAAAGGGGTAAAAGGCCCTTTAGATAACTTGTACATTTTGCTCTGCTTTGATTGGGGCTATGGTTCTCTCTCTTATGGTAATGATGCCAAGATAAATTAAAATACTGGGGCACAACATGTACAATTTAAAAACCTTATCAAGAATAAGAACACGTTCCAGCTGACTTTTTTTTCATCACTGTTATGATCATTGGCAACAGTTCTCTCAATCCTAATTCTTCCCCATTGCGAGATTATCTGAGTCACATCAAGACATTTTGGTTTGCGTATTACCATATTTTTATGCAAGTAATGCACACCTTCTACATTTGTTTTCTAACCATGCACTCCCCCCATCCCCTGAGGTATTTTCCTAAGAGCTACTCTGCCTGTTTTTTTTACAAGTTGATGTAAAAAAAAAAAAAAAAATCAGCATAGCGCATTTATGAACTTACCTCACCTGGGGAGGGCTTGGTTGACAAACAAATGTAGAAGACATGCATTATTTGTGTAGTTATGGTAATTTGCCCACCTATTATATTTTGGGCAATTATTATTATTATTAAGTGAAAGTTTACAATCCAAGTCAGTTTCTCATACAAAAACTTATACACACATTGTTATGTGCCCCTAGTTCCTCTCCCTACCATGTGACAGCACATTCCTTCCCTTCACTCTACATTTCCCATGTCCATTCAATCAACTCCTGTCCCCTTCTGCTTTCTCAACTCGCCTCTGGACAGGAGCTGCCCATTTAGTCTCATGTATCTCCTAGAGCCAAGAAGAACAATCTTCACCAGTATCATTTTATGTCTTATCGTCCCGTCTAATCTTTGTCTAAAGAGCTACTTTCGGCAATGGTTTTAGTTCTGGGCTAACAGAGAGTCTGGGGGCCATGTCTTCTGGAGCTCCTCCAGTCTCAATCAGACCATCAAGTCTGGACTTTTTACTAGAATTTGAGTTTTGCACCCCACTTTTCTCCTGCTCCATCAGGGACTCTGTTGTGTTCCCTGTCAGGGCAATCATTGGTGGTAGCCAGGCACCATCTAGTTTTTCTGGTCTCAGGATGATGGAGTGTCTGTTTTATGTGGCTCTTTCTGTCTCTTGGGCTCACATTTTCCTTACATCTTTGATGTTCTTCATTCTCCTTTGCTCCAGGTGGGTTGAGACCAATTGATGTATCTTATATGGCTTCTTGCTGGAAACACTGGTGGCATATTGGTTAAGTGCTGTGGCTGCTCACCAAGAGGTCGGCAGTTTGAATCTGCCAGACACTCCTTGGAAACTCTATGGGGGCAGTTCTACACTGTCCTATAGGGTTGCTATGAGTTGGAATCGATTCAACAGCAGTGGGTTTGGACTTTTTGGTTTATATGGCCTTTTGCTAGCTTTTAAGACCCCAGACACCACTCACCAAAGTGGGATGCAGAACATTTTCTTAATGAACTTTGATATGCCAATTGACCTAGAAGTGCCCTGAAACCATGGTCCCCAGATTTATGCCCCTGCTACTCTGTCCTTTGAAGTGTTTGCTTGTATTCAGGAAACTTGTTACCTTTTGGTTTAGTCTGGTTGTTCTGACTTCCCCTGTATTGTGTGTTGTCCCTCAATTCACCTAAAATAATTCTTATGTACTATCTAGTTAGTGAATACCCCTCTTCCTTTCTCCCCACCCTCGTAAACATCAAAGAATGTTTTCTTCTGAGTTTAGCCCTTTTCTTGAGGTCTTCTAATAGTAGTCTCATACAGTATTTGCCCTTTTGTGACTGACTAATTTTACTCAGCACAATGCCTTCCAGGTTCATCCATGGTTATGAGATGTTTTCCAGATTCATCATTGTTCTTTATTGTTGTGCAATATTCCACTGTGTGAATATACCATAATTTTGCTATGCATTCATCCGTTGTTAGGCACCTAGGCTGTTTCCATCTTTTTGCTATTGTGAACAGTGCTGCAATGAACATGGGTGTGCATTCATCTATTCGTGTGAGGGCTCTTACTTCTCTAGTATATACTCCAAGGAGTGGGATTGCTGGACTGTGGGGTTCTTTTTTAGCTTTTTAAGGAAGCCCCAAATTGTTTTCCAAAGTGGTTGTACCATTTTACATTCCCACCAAAAGTGAATAAGTGTTCCAGTCTCTCCACAACCTCTTCAACATTTATTATTTTGTATTTTTTGGATTAATGCCAGCCTTGTTGGTATCTCATTGTAGTTTTGATTTGCATTTCTCTAACGGCCAATGATCGTGAGCATTTCATCACATATACATTAGCCACCTGAAAGTCCTCTTTGGTGAGGTTCTTGTTCATATCCTTTGGCCATTTTTTAATTGCGTTATTTGTCTTCTGGTTGTTCAGGTTTTGCAGTATCATGTAGATTTTAGAGATCAGATACTGATCAGAATTGTTATAGCCAACTCTTCTGTTAGTTCCAATAGTTTTCTTGTGGACTTTTTAGGGTTTTCTGTGTTTAAGGTCATATCATCTGCAAATAGAGATACTTTTACTTCTTCCTTACCAATTTGTATGCTTTTTATTTCTTTTTCTAGCCTAATTGCTCTAGCTAGGACCTCTAATACAATGTGGAATAAGAGTGGTGATAAAGGGCATGCTTGTCTGTTTCCCAATCTCAAGGGAAATGCTTTCAGACTCCCTCCATTTAGGATGATGTTGGCTGTTGGCTTTGTATAAATGCCCTTTATTATGTTGGGGAATTTTCCTTCTATTCCTATTTTGCTGAGAGTTTTTGTCATGAATGGGTGTTGGACTTTGTCCAATGCCTTTCTGCATCAATCGATAAGATCCTGTGGCTCTTGTCTTTTATTTTGTTTATATGCTGGATTACATTGATTGTTTTTCTAATGTTGAACCATCCCTGCATATCTGGTATGAATTCCCCTTGGTCATGGTGATTTTTTTTTTTTTTATACGTCACTAAATTCTATTGGCTAGAATTTTGTTGAGGATATTTGCATCTAATTTCATGAGGGGTATTGGTCTGTAATTTTCTTTTCTTTTCTTTTTTTTTTTTTTTTGTGTGGCGTCTTTACCTGGTTTTGATATCAGGGATATGCTGGCTCCATAGAATGAGTTTGGGAGTATCCCATCCTTTTCTATGCTCTGAAATACCTTTAGTAGTAGCAGTGTTAACTCTTCTCTGAAAGTTTGGTGGAATTCTCCAGTGACACTGTCAGGGCCAAGGCTTTTTGTTGTTGTTTTGTTGGGAGTGTTTTAATTACCTTTTCAATCTTTTCTTTTGTTATAGGTTTATTTAGTTGGTCTACCTCTGTTTGCGTTAGTTTAGGTAGGTAGTGTATTTCTAAAAGTTTTGGCCAATTATTTTTTTTTAAAAATTCAAGGTAAATCAGACCTGAAAATGAGCTGCTGGAGACTTAAAATGTAATTCGGCAGCAAATATATGTTCGCAGAATTAATAATGTAAGGGAATCAGTATATGTATGTATTAGGAAAGTTAAGAGGAAAAAGAAATCATTTTTTTGCCTCTTTTTCTACATTTTAAAGTAAGGAACTATAACAATATCTATCACACAGTGTTGTTGTGAACATTAAGTGAGAAATGAGTTAAAAGTGCTTAAAACAGTGCCTGACACATAGTGGGCATTTAGTTAAAGAGCTGTCATTACTGATGATTTTAAAACTTCTTATGTTGTTGCTGTTAGGTGCTTTCAAGTTGCTTCTGACTCATGGCAACCCTATATACAACACAATGAAACACTGCCTGGTACTGAGCCAGCCTCACAATTGTTGTTATGTTTGAATCCATTGTTGCAATTACTGTGTCAGTCTGTCTCATTGAGAGTCTTCCTCTTTTTTGCTGACCCTCATGATGTCTTTCTCCAGGAACTGGTTCTTCCTGATAACATGTACATAGTACGTAAGAAAAATTCTCCTTGTCTTCTCTTCTAAGGAGTTTTCTGGCTGTACTTCTTCCAAAACAGATTTGTTGGTTCTTCTGTCAGTCCAAGGTAAATTAAATATTCTTCGCCAACACCACAATTCAAAGGCATCAATTCCTCTTTGGTCTTCCCTATCCACCGTCCAGCTTTTACATGCATACGAGGCAACTGAAAACACCACGGCTTGGGTCAGGTGCACCTCAATCCTTAAAGTTACATCTTTGCTTTTTAACACTTTAAGGAGGTCTTTTGCAGCAGATTTTCCCAATGCAGTATGTTGTCTGATTTCTTGTCTGCTGCTTCCAAGGGTGTTGATTATAGATCCAAATAAAATGAAACCCTTGAAAGCTTCAATACTTTCTCCATTTGCCACGGTGTTGCTTATTGGTCCATTGTGAGGATTTTTGTTGACGTTGAAGTGTAATCCGTACTGAAGGCTGTAGTCTTCAATCTTCATCAATAAATACTTCAAGTCTTCTTCACTTTCAGCATCAAGATTGTATCATTTGCATATTGCAGGTTATTATTGACTCTTCCTCCAATCCTGATGCCAAGTTCTTCTTTATATAGTCCAGCTTCTTGGATTATTTGTCCAGCATACAGATTGAATAATACGGGGAAAAGATACAACCCTGACACACACCTTTCCTGATTTTAAACCATGCAGTATCCCCTTTTTCTGTTCTAACTTCCTCTTGGTCTACATACAGGTTCCACATGAACACAATGAAGTCTTCTGGAATTTCCATTCTTCATACTTCTGTCCATAATTTGTTATGATACACTCAGTCAAATGCCTTTACATAGTCAGTAAAACAAAGGTAAACATCTTTCTGGTATTCTCTGCTTTCAGCCAAGATCCACCTGACATCAGCAATGATATCCCTCATTCCATGTCTTCTTCTGACTCTGGGTTGAATTTCTGGCAATCCCCTGTCAATATGCTGCTGAAACTATTTTGAATTATCTTCAACAAAACCTTCAGTGAAAACATTATGAATAGTAGCAAAACATTTTCTGATACAGTGCTGGAAAATTGGAAAGCACTCAATATATGGCTGGGAAAGAGTTGCCTCCTTAAAGAAAGTAGAGTTGACTTTAATGACATGGATGGAAGAGCTTTTGGTGACCTTCATTTGCTGATGTGGCATGACTGAAAATGAGAAGAAACAGCTGCAAACATCCATTACTAATCAGAAAGTAGGCTGTATGAAGTATGAATCTAGGAAAATTGGATATTGTAAGAAATGAAATGGAACACTTGAAGATAGATATTCTAGGCATTAGTGAGCTGAAATGGACTGATATTGACCATTTTGAATCAAGCAATCATATGATATACAATGACAAACTGAAGAGGAATGACGTCACATGCATCATCAAAAAGAACATTTCAAGGTCTATCCTGAAGCACAATGCTTTCAGTGATAGAATAATATCCATTACCCTACAAGGAAAATCAGTTACTATGACATTATTCAAATTTACCCACCAACCACTAATGCCAAAAATGAAGAAACTGAAGACATTTAAAAACTTCTGCGGTCTGAAATTTATCAAATATGCAATCAAGGTGCATTAATAATTACTGCTGATTGAAATACCAAAGTTAGAGACAATGATGAAGGATCAATAGTTGGAAAATATGGCCTTGGTGATAGAGGCGATGCCAGAGATCTCATCATAGAATTTTACAAGACTAATGACTTATTCATTGCCAACACCTTTTTTCAACAACACGAATGGTGACTATACACATGGACCTCACCAGAAGGAATACCCAGGAATCAAATCAACTACATCTGTGGAAAGAGATGATGGGGGAGGTCAATATCATCAATCAAAACAAGGCTAGGGATTGACTGCAGAACAGACCATCAATTGTTTTTATGCAAGTTCAAGTTGAAGCTGAATAAAATTAAAACAAGTCCATGAAAGTCAAAGTACAACCTTGACTATATCCCACCTGAATTTAGATATATTTTAAGAATAGATCTGATGCATTGCATAGTAATGAAGGAAGGCCAGACAAGTCGTGGAATGGCATCAAAGACATCATACATGAAGAAAGCAGGAGGTCATAAAAAAAGACAGGAAATAAAGAAAAGACCAAAATGAATATCAGGAGAAGTTCTGGAACTTGCTCTTGAAAGTAGAGTAGCTAAAAAGAACTGAAGAAATTATGAAGTAAAAGAGCTGAACAGAAGATTTTAAAGGGCAGTTCAAGAGAACAAAGTAAAATATTATAATGAAAGGTAAGAACACGCTCGGCATTTCTCAAGCTGAAAGAACTGAAGAAAAAATTGAAGCCTTGAGTTTCAATATTGAAGGATTCCATATTTTAGCTGTTAACCGAAAGGTCAGCAGTTCCAATCCACCAGCTGTTCCTTGGAAACTTTATGGGACACTTCTACTTTGTTCTATATGGTTGCTGAGTCAGGATCAACTGGAAGGCAATTTTTTTAAAAAAAAACAGGCAAAATATTAAATGAGCAGAAAGAAACATGAAATGAAGATGAAAGGAATAAACAGTCACTATACCAAAAAGAATTAGTTGATGTTCAACCATTTCAGGAAATAGCATATGATCAAAAACCAATAGTATTGAAGAAAGAAATTCAAGCTGCATTGAAGCCATTGGCAAAAAACAAGTTTCTAGTAATCTGATGAAATATCAACTGAGATATACCAACAGACAAGTTCAATTTCTTGTAATAATACCACTAAATTATTAGTATTATTACATTTATACTTGAGAAGATTGGTAAAGGCTCTACAGAAGTGGGTAGTTAAGCTGAGTATTGAAGGATCAATAAAAATTAGAAGTTTGTTTGATGAACTATAAGGATGGAGGAAACTTGTAGTTCAAAAGTGTGAAGGCAGAGGCAAATCAGATAAAGCAGATTTTGCTTCAAAAAATCTTTTATGATTGATACCATAGTAATAACAACATTATCACTAACAACAGTAACAACTATCTACATTTATTAAGTACTTCCTAACTGCCAGTCACAGTGATAGCCAGTGCAGGCAGGAGCTGCTTAGCCATTATCAAGAAAGACTTGCTCCTCCTGTACAATAGCAAACAAAACCTTCAGAGACAGTGATGAGTGTGACTCAATTAGCAGCTGCTAAGACCAAATGGAACCTGCCCCCTCCTGTCCATTGTTCTCAAAGCGCTGCCTGTGGCTCAAGCCAGTCAAATCCAGTACACTAGCCTACAAGCAAATGAAAAAAATGAAATTTTTCTTACCGCACCTGTGGGCCATGATAACCTATGTAGTCCATAAAGTTTGTATACACTTCCTCGTGAGAGGTGGTATAAAAGGTTCTGCCTGTCTTTGTTCAGGGAGCTTAATTTGAGGTATACACCTCCTTGCTCCTTGCCTGCACGCTTGCAATAAATGCTTTTCCTCCCTCCTCACCTCATTGATGAGAAGCCACCCTGAGCAGGACCTGCTTTGGGTAACAACTATGATATTTTATTCATATACAATATCAAGTTATGCAATTAACTTAGTAGTACTAAGAATTCATCAGTTTTATTACCCCCATTTTTAAATTGTGGGGGTTGTGTAGGTGTATATCAATAAAAATTAGAGGATTTATTCATGGTCATGCATATAGCAAAAGAAGAAGACGGATTTTTAACCACAGAAGGTTGGCTCTACTGACTTAACTATGACTCTGTGCTCCTTCTTTAAGGTCATTAGCTCATTCTGAAAGAGGATAGATGGCATGATCACTGTTCACAGCTCTCTTCTTCTGCCCGTATGTTGCCAATAACCTCCATTTTCTTCCCCCTTTCGACTATAATAGGGTCACTATGAGTCAGAATCAACTCGTCAGCAGCCAGGTACCAGTTCTACTCAAATGAGAATCTCCTGATTATCCCTCTTTAGTTGTATTTGTGCAGTCTGCATAAGACAAACACCCATACCTAAGAGTATATTTCTTATTTACTCCCTTGCTCAAGGCATTTGGAAATTCTCTACAGAAGCGGAAGTTGCCTACACAACAACCAGTTTACTGGGACTAAGGAGATGATAGCAATAACATCTTTAATGCAAGAATTGTGTTTTGCTATAGTTTTGTGCAAAGATGTCACCTTGAAGACTAAGGTGCGCCTGACTCAAGCCATGGTGTTTTCGATCACCTCACACGGATGCAAAAGCTGGACGATGAATAAGGAAGACAGAAGAAGAATTGATGCCTTTGAATGTGCTGTTGGCGAAGAGAATATTGAATATGCCACGGACTGCCAAAAGAACCAACAAATCTGTCTTGGAAGAAATACAGCCAGAATGCTCCTTAGAAACAAGGATGGCAAGGCTTTGTCTGGCATACTTTGGACGTGTTATTAAGAGGGATCAGTTCCTGGAGAAGGACGTCATGCTTAGTAAAGTAGAGGGTCAGTGAAAAAAAGGAAGACTTTCAGCAGGATGGATTGACACAGTGGCTACAACATGGGCTCAAGTATATCAAAGATTATGAGGATGGCACAGGACTGGGCAGTGTTTCATTCTGTTGTAGATAGTGTTGCTGTGAATAAGAACTGACTCAATGGCACATAACAACATAGTTTTTTTGTGTGTGTGTTTAGTATAACATCTTGTCAATTTTAAAAAAGAAAATTGAGACTCTAAGAAATGATTAGATGAATTCACTTTTTGAAATTAATTCACATAGCCAGGTCTCATGTGCTAGTATAATGTAACTGTGATTCCTTTGCAAGGAATGAATCTCATTTTTGTGATTTAGTTGTATAAGAGGTAGAAGAAGAAAATCGCATTTATAGAGAATAATGATTTGGTAATGAAGTGTGAGTGAATATCAAATAATACATTTATATAGTCAAGTGTTAAAGTTGACTCACAGGGTCTATTCACTTATAAACCAGATATGACGTGTGAGAGATTGATTGGTCCAGTATCATAAGCAGCATAAGTATCTGAGCTAAGTAATCATAGGCAATAAATCTTTTAAAAGTTGATAGCTTAGCATACTATTCATGTTAAATTCATTTAGATATATAAATTATATGTGTTCAAAATTTGGCTGAACATAAAAGGTTTTTTTTCTTGTTTTGTGTGGAATTTTTTTTTTCTTTCCTTTTACTGCACAATCTGTGGTGGTTTAAATTTTAATGAAAATTGGAGATTTATTAAAAGCTTAAATCTCTTAAAGATGTTATCATATGGCTTATTTTTATATTGTTTATGGAGTAATGTGATATTTGTCTCTTAAAGTCAAAGACAAAAAATGAATATATTATACAAAGTCTTATTTTCCCCCCTATTCCAATGTGATTGATAATCTATGAATAGTTCATGTATGTATTTTGTTTCAGGGCATGAATATCAAAAGAGTCAGATTCTGATTAATAGCTCCTGTGCTTATTCAGATTTGTATAACCTCCATAACACCATTTGCATTCAGCTCAAGTACTGGCATTTACCTTGAATGTTGACTCACCTTCTAAAATTGCCGTCAAGTTGATTCCATCTCATAGCAACCCTATAGGACAGGGTAGAACTGCCGCCTAGGGTTTCCGAGGCTATAAATCTTTCCGGAAGCAGACTGCCATATTTTTCTCCCTCAGAGCAGCTGGTGGATTTGAACCACTGACCTTTCTGTTAGCAGCCAAGTGCTTTAAGCACTGAACAACCATGGCTCCTCACCTTCTAAAGGGAATTATCAATGCAGGAGAAAAATGTAGGCTCAGGCATTGTAAAGCTTCTGCTATGGCATATAAACCTCCACCACTAGGAAAATAATTTCAGCCAAAGCACTTTGTCCTTTCTTGATCATTTGACAAAGAACAAGTTTAAGGCTAGCAACTTAGAATCAATTTTTGCATCACTGTGACAAATCAAGAAGTGGTTCACAGTGTTTATTGTGAACTTGGTTGTGGGAGGAGGTACAAAAGGGCCTATAAGTGGTGCTTTCATTAAATATGTTGTTGTGACAAAATATTTTATAAAAAATTTAATAGCATGAACAGCTATACATAGTGATGTTTATAGTAAAAAAAAAAAGAAAAGAATAAATCTAAAGTTAAATATATCTAAAGTTGTACCACTTTTTCTTAGAAACTGTACAACTTGAAAATGAACCTTCTTGACCTGGAATATATAAGGCACATGCCCCTCACTCTTCTGAGAGGACCGCAGTTCAAATCCACCAGGCACTCCTTGGAACTCTATGGGGCAGTTCTACTCTCGCTAAGAGTCAGAATCGACTCGATGGCAGTGGGTTTGGTTTTTTGATTTTCTTCTGCAGGAATATTTTAATTGTATGAAGATGCATAAGCTTTATATCTCCTCTTTAATAAAATGTATATGTAAGCACCACTGCTACCTACAAATTTAGAGTTTTATCCCTCATTACTCATTTTCTTTCCACTGCTTTGGCCTAGAAATTCTTGTTCTTGTAAGATATGCGAGCGTGAATGTGTGTGTGTTTTGAACTTGTGTGCGTGTGTCTGCTTGTTCTAATGTTCTTGTCATAGTGTTTTCTTTCTGATGATCTAAAACTGAGCCTGTCCTACAACAGGAGAGGGGCATGGGCCTGGTGTTTTTCTCCATGTCTTTTTAAAAATATCATAAGGTGCTGGATTGACATTTCCAGTGCAGCCTGGACTGACTGAATTGATGATGTCCTGTGTATTGGGCTATTAAAAATAACTAAATGAATATTTGGAATAATTATTCTTGAACTATCATGATTGTCTCCTATAGTCCTTGAAGATAAAACCACACCCTTGAGAGTTATCTCTGAGGGATAAAAATTTACACTGGAAATTACCCTGGAACAGTGAGCGTGCAGATTTCTTTCAGGGACATTTTGATTGGGCCTACACTTTGTGATATTATGGCGTCAGGTGAATACAATTGCTAAGAGTTAACATATCCACCCCAAATGGTTACCTGCCCTAATTACAGAAGTATTCTGAAGCTCTATTAAGTCTTGAGATCTCTAAATATGCGTGATTTGTTGTCAGGTACTGTCACGTCAATTTTGATTCATATCAGCCCCAAGTGAGTGGAACTGCCCCATAGGGTTTTCCAGGCTGCTCCCTTAAAGATTACAGCCTAGAAAACCCTATGAGTCAGTTCTACTCGTCACATGGGGTCACTATGAGTCAAAATTGACTTTAAGGCTCCTAACAACAGCAATCTTTATGAGAGCAGATATTCAGGTCTTTTTCTCAGAGAGCTGATGGGTGGATTCCAACTCCTAACCTTTCAGTTAGCAGCTGAGTGTTTAACTGTTGCACCACAAGGGCACCTGTAAATATCAGTAAATGTTTTAAATTACTCTGATTATTGTATTTCTCTTATTACTATGTTTTAATACATCTTGTTAACCTTAACAATTTGCTTTCATTTGTGCTGTGAGGGAATTCCGAGAGGAATGCTCCCTCTCTGTTGTGAGAGTAGAACCTTTACTAGAGAACAGCTAAGTCAAAATTGGCTTCTGTCAGTTAGTCATACTTTTTTTGCTTGCCGATTGCTCTGATTCTGGAAGCTATGTCACCAGTATTTCAGATATCAGTAGGCTCACCCATGGTAGACAGGTTTCAGCTGAGCTTCCAGGTTAAGACAGACTAGGAAGAAGGATCTAGTGGTCTAATTTTGAAAAAATTGGCCAATGAAAACCTTATGAATAGCAGTGGAACATTGTCTGACACAGTGCCAGAAGATGAACCCCTCAAGTTAGAAGGCACTTAAAATACAACTGGTGAAGAGCTGCCTCCTCAAAGTAGATTTGACCTTAATGATGTGGATGGAATAAGGCTTTTGGGACCTTCATTTGCTGTTGGAGTACAACTCAAAATGTTAAAAAAAAAAAATAGCTGTGAACATCCATTAATAAGTGGAATGTGGAATGTACAAAGTATGAATCTAGGAAAATTTGAAGTCATTAAAACTTAAATGGAATCCATAAAGATCGATATCCTAGATATTAGTGAGGTGAAATGGACTGGTATTGGCCATTTTGAATCAAACAATCATACGGTGTACTATGCTGGGAATGACAAATTAAAGAGGAATGGTGTCGTGTTCACTGTAAAAAAAAAATTAAAAAACAAAAAATTCAAGATCTATCCTGAAGTACAATGCTGTCAGTGATACGCTAATATCTGTATACCTACAAGGAAGACCAGTTAATATGACCATTATTGAAATTTACACACCAACCATTAATGCCAAAGATAAGGAAATTGAAGTTTTTACCACCTTCTGCAGTCCAAAATTGGTCAAACATGCCATTAAGATGTATTGATAATTACTGGTGATTGGGATGCAAAAGTTGGAAACAAACAAGAAGGATCAGTAGTTTGAAAATATGGCCTTGGTAATAGAAACTAAGCTGGACATGCCATGGTAGAATTTTGCAAGACCAATGACTTGTTCATTGCCAATACCGTTTTTCAACAATATAAACGGCGACTATACACATGGACCTATCTGGATGGAATACACAGGAATCAAACAGACTACCTTCACGGAAAGAGACAATGGAGAAGCTCAATATCATCAGTCAGAACAAGGCCAGAAGCCGACTATGCAACAGACCATCAATTGCTTATATGCAAGTTCAAGTTGAAGCTGAAGAAAATTAAAACAAGAAAAAAAAAACAAAAATCCTCACAACTGGAACAATCAGCACCATCATGATAAGTGGACAAAAGACTGAAATTGTCAAGGGTTTCATTTTGCTTGGATCCACTATCAATCCCTGTGGAATCAGCAATCAAGAAATCAAGCGACTTATTGCACTGGACAAATGTGCTGCTAAAGACGTCTCTGAAGTGTTCAAAAGCTGGACTATATGAAAAAGAAAGCAGCATCAGGATTGGTGGAAGACTCATTAACAACCTGTGATATGCAGATGCCACAACCTTGCTGCTGAAAGTGAAGAGGACTTGAAGTACTTACTGATGAAGATCTAAGACTACAGCCTTCAGTATGAGCTACATCTCAACAGAAAGAAAACAAAAATCTTCACAACTGGACCAATAAGCAACATCATGATAAATGGAGAAAAGAATGGAGTCATCAAGGAGCTCATTTTACTTGGATCCACAATCAACACACATGAAAGCAGTGGTCAAGAAATCAAACAAGGTATTGTGTTGGGCAAATCTGTTGCAGAAGACTCTTTAAAGTGTTGAAAATCAAAGATGTCACTTTATTCGTCCCATATGCGTGTTAAAGCTGGAAAATGTTGAAGAAGATAGGAGGAGAACTGATGCCTTTAAACTATGGTGTTAGCAAAGAATGTTGAATGTACCATGGAATGGCAGAATAATCAACAAATCAGTACTGGAAGAATTATACCCAGAACGCTCCTTAGAAGCAAGGATGGGGAGACTATATCTCACATACTTTGGACATTTATCAGGAGGGACCAGTCCCGGGAGAAGGACATCATGTTTCTATTATCTAGAAGCTACATGCAATTAAAAGTCTCGGGTCCCTTTATTTCTTAAAATGTGTTTCTCATCTTTGGAATTACTGAAAACATCCTGGTGTTTAGTAGTATAAGTAAATATTTCTTCTCTGTGAATCAGAATCAATTAGACAACCACATTTTTGTTGTTGTTGTTAACCCTAAACCACCTATAAACATTGAATGAGTGATCATTTTGAGCATATTTTATACTTTCCTTACGTATTTCCTGGATGAAATAGAGGAGATATTTGGTTACAATATTTTTTTCTGTAATTAACCTTGGATCTTATTCTGGAATAATTGATAATTTTCAAAATACAGTCTTGGAATGTGACTAATGTTTGAGTAATCGGGGGTTGAAAAGTTAAAAAAAAACGCATAAGGAGCAGGAAACCTATCTTTATATTTTGCTTTACCGTTTTAAAAATTATACAAAAGAGGATATTATACAGCATATATAATGAAATTATTCTAAATAAGGCAATTTGCTTAATAACTTCTTAATTCATAGTAATAAAAGGGCATACATTTGGAAGGTAATAATGTGTGCATACAGGGAAGAAGAAAATGGTATCACGTGGATGCAAGTATGAATAAAATAATTTGGGTGGTACCAACTATGAGCACAAACATAATGGTTTTTTTAATTTTAGCTAGGAGCACACCTCAATTGCAAACTCAAAGAATATTTTCTCATAGTAGCTTTATATTTGGGTTTAAGTCACAATTCTCCTTCAAGAAGTGATTAAATAGAGGAAAAATACAGAGCTAAATATAAAACATGTTTTTTCTAATAATGACCAGTTTCACTCTCAAGATTGATTCCTACTTTATATTATTTTGCTACTGTGTGATAAGTACTTTACTTAACAGAGCATCAATGACTCTGTAACTTCCCTGACCAAAAGCATTTCTTGGGCATTCCCTTAATGCTACCTAAGAAACCAATCTTTATTTTTACTCTGTTTCCTTCTGCTCTTCTAAACTTGCTCTATTCTTTAGCCCTGCTGTGCAGTTTAAAAAACGCAAAAGCATGTCCATTTTCACTGAGTTGATTCATACTCATGGAGACCCTTTAAGATAGAGTAGAACTGCCCCATAGGGTTTCCAAGTCTGTAATCTTTATGGAAGCATATTGCCACATCTTTCTCCTGCAGAGTGGCTGGTGGATTTGAACTGCCGACCTTTTGGTTAGCAGCTGAATGTGTAACCATTGTGCTACCAGGGCTCCTTTGTGTATAGGTTGCAGTCCCTTAAAAATACCTGACCCTTTTGTGGCATTGCACATACCAGTCCCTCTCCTAATATTTCCTTATTCATCACTACATAAAAATATCATACTTAAGTCTGAAAATTAACTTTCCTCTCAATCTTTTCGATAGATCTTTTAATATTCTGAAATGGAAAACATTCCCCCCAAAACCTTCTCAAAATTCCTAAAATTTTTGTTATCAGTCATATACATCTTAAAGGGTCTTTTTCTTGTGTTCCAAGAGCATAGATTGATATTCTCCTCTAAAATGAATGCTCATAAATTACAGGAGCCTGGCTTAGATCATTTTGTCTCCTATAAAGCCTAAGACAGTATTGATGTTATAGTGGCTGAATATATATTGTTTGAATGAATAAATTATTGGCAGTCATAAATTTCCCCAATATAAATCTGGATAAGCTTCTAAAACTACAGTGTCAATCTGCCAACTATGTTGCATTTTGTTGATGGCAAAACAATTAGTGAGGGTTAGAAGGAGGCAATGAATGGAATTTGCCAACAATTAATTTTTAAGATACTGGGAAAAGTAATTATCATTAACATTTTAACCTAGTGGAAGGTCCCTCACATGTATTAAATAACAAGGTATTGTAAAACCTTAAATTAAAAGAAAAAATATTCAGTTATATTTCCAAGTTTGAGGCTTCCATAGAGTAAATATATCCTTGGTTTTAAAATTGAGTGCCAAATTAATTAAGAAACAAAAAAATTTATTGCAGAATAATATTTACAAATTAAAAATACATATTCAAACACTATTTTTTTTAATAATATATTGACCATACATATCTAGAAACTATATTAAACATATTGGAATGAGAGAAGTGATTAAGGAAAGTTATTGTTATTTGCCATCAAATCAATTTGACTTACGGCAACCCCACGTGTTGGTACAGAGTAGAACTGCTCGCTAGAGTCTTCTTGACTGTAATCTTAATGCAAGCAGATCACCCGGCCTATCTTCTGAGGTGCTGCTGGGTGAGTTTGAATCGTCAACTTTTAGGTTAGCAGTTGAGCACAAACCTTCTGTGCCAGCTAAGATGATTAAGGCAGAAAGTGGGAAAATACATAAGTAAAATTAAACAAAATAAAAGTAGGTAAGTGCCTTCCATAGGCTAATGATGGTAGGATGCCATAACATAAAGAAAGGGATTAAGTTAACCATATGGACAAAATAAATAAATAGATCTTTTAAAATTAATAAGAAAAAGATGAACAATTTAATAGTAAAATTATCAAAGCAGAAAATTTATAAAAACAACAATATAAATGGCCAATATAATCTAACGAATTAGTTTATTCTCAGTAATGATCAGGAATGCATAATTTAAAATAATTCTAAAACAGAACACATCTTTCTGATTACCAGAACAATAAAAAAAAAAAAAAAAAAAAAATCATAGGACTTAATTTTTGTTTGGGGTGGGGAGGGAATAAATTAGCATCTTTCAGTCTTGAAATGTGCATGCCTTTTGCCACAGAGAAATGCATAGAGCTGCTTATTCCAAAGACCTCAGTTCAGTGGTTTAAATTATTCTCACATAAGGAAAATATCTGAAAAAAAAAGTCATAACATCGTATACTCAGGGATCTAGATTACTTTTTATTTTTCTTTTTGGACATTATTGGACACCCTTGTTGTAACCACACTTACTATTGCTCAATAAATGTTATCCATTTATTGAAACATGAGGGATTTATGTTAGACATATCAAGATAGCTCCTTTAACTGGAGTTAATGGACACTGAAATGGACTAACTGAAGAATATGAAGATTTTAATTGTCTTCTAATGCCTCAATAAATCCTGAGGTAGTGTTTGCTTAAACTGGATTGAGTATTCTTGGCTTTTTATTAAGTCTTCTAATTCTACAATAAGGTGTTATTATTTAAAGGGACGATGGTCAGTGTTATGGATTGAGTTGTGTCCCCCTAAAATATGTGTCAACTTGGTTAGGCCATGACCCCCAATAGTGTGTGGTTGTCCTCCATTTTGTGATTGTAATTTTATGTTAAAGAGGATTAAGGTGGTATTGTAACACCACCCTTACCCAGGTCACATTCCTGATCCAATGTAAAGGTAGTTTCCCTAGGGTGCGGCCTGCACCACCTTTTATCTCTCAAGAGATAAAAGGAAAATGAAGCGAGCAGAGAGTTGGGGACCTCATACCACCAAAAAAAGGAGTGCCCAGAGCAGAGTGCAACCTTTGGACCCGGGGTTCCTGTGCAGAGAAGCTCCTAGTCCAAGGGAAGATTGATGAGAAGGCCAACAGAGAAAGAAAGCCTTCCCCTGGAGCTGAGGCCCTGAATTTGGACCTTTAGCCCACATAACTGTGAGGGAATAAACTTCTCTTTGTTACAGCCATCCCCTTGTGGTATTTCTGTTACAGCAGCATTAGGTTAACTAAGACAGTTTTTAAAATGAAGGATAGTGTTGCTTTCTAAAGAATCTTCATGAAATTTTAAAAAGTATAGAACATGACTTAATGTAAAATGACTTATGTGAGGTCACAGAATAGAAATAAATATAAAAGGCAAGAAAAATAACAAATTTTGGGACAAAAGGAAATCAATCTATGTAACAAATAATGTACTAAAGAAGCAAGCTTTGAATTAAATTATAGAAAGTATCAGAGCTAAAGCCTGTTAGGGATATTAGCAGGCCTGACACAAGCAAAGTCTTAAAATGTGTTTGACAGATGGCCTTGCACTCGTGCAGTTGCTTTCATCAGGGGGAGAACACGTTCATGTTAGCTTGTTAGTTTCTAGTGGAGGTTAAAACACATGTGGAGCCAAGGTCCCCAGTGAAGCTGTCCCAGCTGGGCCAAGCCTAGAGTGGCTGACCTACAGATGAACCAGAGACACAGGAACTAAATAAATAGCTATCAATGAATGATTCTGAAATTTTGTGGTCAGTTATTACACAAAAATAGCTAACTGATACAGCAGGCCACATATTAAGAAAATCAAATGTTGCTCATCTTATTAGTATTACTCCAACATCTAAAGAGAATTTTAACTTCAAAAGTTATTAGAAAGTTGGATAAAGTTCTAAATAAAGTCTAAAAATGGGAGTAAAATAAATGGAACAGAAAACTCTCCTTTTGGAAAAAAAAAAAAAAAACTGTTAAAAGTCCATATTTGAAAATCTGATCATCTTTTTGTGGTGGGGGCTGTTGTTAGGTGTCCTTGAGTTGGTTCTGACTCATAGAGACCCTCTGTACAACAGAAGGAAATGCCACCATCCTCAACAATCACTGCTGTGTTTAAGCCCTTTGTTGCAGCCACTGCTACTCGTAAGGTTTTCACTGGCCAATTTTTTCAGAAGTAGACTGCCAAGGTCCTTCTCAGTTTGGAAGCTCCACTGAAGCCTGTCCACCATGTGTGACCTGCTAGTATTTGAAATACCAGTGGCATAGCTTTCAGCATTACTGCAGCACACAGGCCACCACAGCATGACAACCTGACAGACGAGTGGCGATTATTTTTGGTAAAATACGTAAGTCACTTCAACTAAGGTGCCTTTCAAACGAACTGAAAGAGACAAATTAACATTTTATCATGTCTGTTTTTCATTCCATTTGTCTTTTGGGTTCTTTTGTTTGTTCATTTGTTGCTACATTTCAGGAGAAAACTGCTACTTTTATTTTGTTGAGAATGAATGTTGGCAACTTTGTACTATATTTCTCCTTCCTAAAGGCAAAAAGTCTCATTCTAGAAGGTTGAAACTTGATTAACTAAGGATTAAAGTCTCTGTTTTATATACAAAGACACACACCTAGATATGAACACATGCATGTGATAATTTCAAGCTGTTTACCTTTTATCATTTCACATGAAGTTATATAAGTTAAACAGGACTGATATTTTCCTTGTAGATAGAGCATAACCCTATTCAAAATCAACCCAAATATTAATTTGCAAAGTTTGACACAGTATCGGATAATATATGGATACAGGAGATACAGCAAATATGTGCTGACTGAAATATACTTACTAGAAGATGATTCCCTAGTTTTTGTTAAAGCAAACTGTTTATCTAGGTTTTGCTAAAGAAAATTGTTTACCTAGTTTTTGTTAAGAGTCTCTTGGTGTACTTCATTTTCATGAAAGTGACATTGGAAACTTCCATTTAGTAAAAACCTCTAATAGAAAGATTTACTAATTGCATAATTTGGGTGAATTTTGGCCATATACTGTTGGATACATTTACCTGTCATATAAACATTAATCAGATGGAATGGAGAGCACTTTTATTCATTAAAAAAAAAATTAAAGTTTTGCAAGTAAGTAACCACTTTATAAAGGTACTGGTCTCAGGGGCCTTTTTACTCCTTTCTTGTTAATAATTAGAAAATACACTCGACATTTAATTAAGCACCATCTCTCATCTTAAAGCTTCTATAAACCAAAGAGTAGAAACACAAGGAATAAATATATCATTCTGAAATTGGCTCTGCAAAATATTGTAAAATATATATTACATGGTGGAAATATATGTTATCAAATGATTGATTGACAACAAAATGAGTTGTTGTAGCAGATGTTGCCATTGCTACTTTCTGGCAATGTGTGATTTAATATGAAAGACTTGATGAACAGAAAAATACCACTATAAACAGAGGAAGAAGCAAACAACAAATGCCCTTACTAGTTTCACAAACAACAGTAGAAAATGGAGCACAGCTGAAAGTCAGGATTTATGCATCCATGATATTTTTAAAATGAAATTTATCATCTTTCAAGGCTGCTGTAGGGTTCAGGGGTGGAGGGAAAATGTCCTGCTTTCTCCTCTTCAGAAAGTCCAGAGAGACCTAGGCAACAATTTCCACTCCCGCATTGTAACGGCCGTAATAAATCATCGTATTCTGATGAATAACTAGTTACCATCTCTGAGATTGAAGGAAGTAGCCAAATCTTCCCTGAGTCCTCTGCCAGCTTTTCTGTATCACGCAAAGATTATTTTATCATTAGGTCTTGTATGTCATGAGTTTGTTTTTCTCTCTCTTTTTTTTTTTTTTTCTAATTTAGAAAGTAACTCTTATTCACAGACTTAAGGCAACGCTAGACTCTAAACTTTTTAAACGTTAAAATGTAGCTCCTTAAGGGGGTGGAAAATTATCTTGCATTTAGGATCAAGCCAAAGATCATTGCTTCCACCCCACAACAAAGAAAACCTGGATTATTAAAATAATAATAACTTTTTTGAGGCCAACCAAGAGCCAAGGTCATAAGGCAATCAGAAAAATTGCATTCCAAAGGATGGAAAACCCCTTTGAGGGAACACTCTTTCACCTTTGGCAGAGTGTTGAAGGCAGAAGCAGACGCAGTAAAAAGCAGATAAGAAAAAAAACAGCTAATTTTGTACAAATTCTTAATGGTCAAGTGCAGGCTAGTGCGACAGTTTATATTCTCTCAGAGCCTCAAGCATAAGGAAACTCAGGTCTTCATTTGTAAGCACATTTAAATTGTTCTCTACTGGGTCCTTACGAAAAACACTGAAAGCGGGACAGAACATCTGAAAATGGTTCCTCCGTCGTGCAGAGGTACAAAACTCCCAATTCCTAGATGCTTTTTATCATATGAAAGAAAAATCAGAACCCACTGGGCTAGGGACAAGAAACCCTGTTCCCCAAGGTAAAATACCAATTGAGTCTGGAAACCAAAACCAAACTAAACCCACTGCTGTCAAGTCGATTCCAAACCTAGAGAACTGCCCCATAGACTTTCTAAGGAGCATTTGGTGAATTTGAAATGCTGCCTTTTGGTTGGTAGCTATAGCACTTAACCACTGTGCCACGTACAAAGAAAGACTGTGAATCACTGAGTGAGGAGTAAAGACCCCCACCTGATCCCCACCTGCAAGAAAAGATCAATTGCTATTAATGGAAAGATAGGAGCAAAAGTTGTCTACAACTGAGGGAGAGACAGAACTACCACTGCCTTCACCATTAGTCTATCTAATTCTCAACAACAACAACAAAATGAATTAAAAAAAAGGAGAGAAATATGTTGTCAATTTGTGTTTGCACGCATACTTAGAAACACTAATAATTATACCTATCTTAAGGATGGAATGTAAAAATGCTAAAAGTTTTTTTTTTTGAGAATAAGCAGAGTGGGTGAATGGAAAAAATGAATAACTTCTGCACATGAAAAAAAAAAAAAGAGTAAAAGAGACAGCAGTCTACCATAGAGTAAGGGCAGGGAACAGTCCTACCAAGTATTCCTTGCAGACGTTACGTTGCTACTGAAGAAGGAATAGAAGAAAATGCTCTAGCCCTGTGGGGATAGTCAGGAAATCTGGTTGAGTCAAAGCAGAGGTTTCCTACCACTGGAGCAGGAAAACTATCTCACCCATAAGACTCTTCCTTTTCCACATACACACGAGTCAATGCTTACTGCAATTATGGGGAGGGGCAGGAATGCTGAGAAAGGTGGATCATCAAAAACAAAAAGCTCAGCACTACCTAAGACTTAGAATGGACCAGGAGAACTGGGAACCCCACTGTCCCTTCCACAAGCCTCACACTGCATAACAAGCCCTGCCATCTACTGGTGAGGAAGGGACAAGAGTACGGGGAGCAATGACCTCTGTGGTGTGCAAGGCTTGCTGAAAGCTAAGCGTCAAGTAAGAACTTAGAGAAAATGCCTTCAGCACACTTGGTACCACTCTAAGCAGAAAAACAAAAGTAACTTATTAGTGGAACAATTTGAACTTGTGGCACACTGAAGTTAAACATAGCATAATAAAAACAATTATAGATTAGATTGACTCAAACTCAAGCTCCAAAAAATTGTCACTTTTCAAGTATAAATACCATTTACTTTAGGCTTTACTGTTCTTCACAATGACCAGTATTCAATCAAAACATAAAAAGGCACAAAAAGGGAAGAAAAACAACCTATTGTCAAGAGATAGCGTGGCCAGCACAACCAATAGATCATTAAGACATGGAAGCTATAAGATAAAACCAAAACAAGCTCATTGCCATCGAGGTGACTAAAATAACTAGGATTAATATGTTAAAAGCTTTTTTTAAAAAGCCAGACAACATTTATTAATGGCTAGATTGGAAATTTATCAGAAATGCGTTAACATTTTAAAAAAGAGTCAAAATGAGAATGCTAATTTTTTTTTTTTTTAAAGTCAGAGATGAAGAACTCATTCAAAGGTTTTTTTCACTGGCATTATCAGAAGACCGTACATAGCTGAGGAAATAATACATTAGCATAAGGATAAGTTAGTAGAAAATAACAAACTGGAACAGAAAGACAAAGTGAAAGTTGAAGAGAAAAAAATCCACAACTTACATCCAAGAGCTGAGGGAAGATATCAAATGGTTTAACAAACATAAATTTTGAGTCCCAGAAAAAGAAAAAGAGGGCTGAGAAAAAGTCATGAAAATACAATGACTAAGAAATTACCAAAATTAATAACTAAAAAAACAAATCATAGATTCAAGAATCTCAGAGAAAACTTATTAAAAAAACAAACTAAAAAACAACCAAACCCATCGTTGTCCAAATAATTCCTATTCCTAGTGACCCCATAGGACAGAATAGAACAGAAGCAGATTGCCATATCGTTTTCCCTCGGAGTGGCTGGTGTGTTTCAACAACTGACCTTTCTGTTAGCAGCTGAGCACTTAATCGCTGCTCCACTAGGGCCCTACAGAATCCTCAAGAAGATAAAGGCAAAGAAAACAGACAGACACACACAAAACGTTAATTTCTTTCTCTCTCTCTCCTAGATACATCTTATTCAAACTACTAAAAACAAGATAGGGAATATCTTTAAAAGATTCAGAGGGAGGTAAAATAAACTTTATTTTGAGAGTAAAATACATAAGAATTACAGAATAGTTTTTATGAAAGTCTTTATTTTTAGAAAAGCAAGACAGAATAAAATAAAAAGATATCTTTAAAGTGCCGATAGGTATGGAAAAATGAAACAAACAAACAAAAAAACAACTGTCAGCTTAGAATAGTTCATCAAAGAGGGGAAAAAATATGTCCAAAATGAAGGCAAAATAAAGTGTCGCAGACAAATAAGAAGTTCTTCAGTGAGAAGGTGCATGATTCCAGATGTGTATTTGCATCCAAACAAAGTGATGAATAGCACTGAAGTTGGTAGAAATAAGGGTACATGTAATGGACAAGTTTTATTACTTTATTTTTTTGTTATTGTGCTTTTGAGGAAGGTTTACAGAACAAACTAGCTTCTTATTGAACAATTAGTACACAGATTGTTTTGTGACCTTGGTTACCAACTCCATGACTTATCAACACTCTCCCCTTCTTGACTTTGGATTTCCTATTACCAGCTTTCCTGTCCCTTCCTGCCTTCTCGTCCTTGCCCCTGGGCTGGTGTGGACCTTTAGTCTCCTTTGTTTTTATGGGCCTGTCTAATCTTTGACTGAAGGGTGAACCTCAGGAGTGACTTCATTACTGAGCTAAAATGGTGTCTGGGACCCATACTCTTAGGGTTTCTCCAATCTCTATCTGACCAGTAAGTCTGGTCTCTCTCTTTTTTTTTTTTTTTTTTTTTTGGTGGTGATGTTTTTTGTGGGTTAGAATTTTGTTCTACATTTTTCTCCAGCTCTGTCTGGGACCCTCTGTTGTGATCCCCACCAGATCCCTGTCAGAGCAGTCAGTGATAGTAGCCAGGCACCATCTAGTTGTGCTGGACTCAGCCTGGACTCAGTCTGGTGGATGCTGAAGTACTTGTGGTCCAGCAGTCATTTGGTCTAATCTTTCCCTTTTGTCTTTGGTTTTCTTCACTCTCCCTTGATCCAGATAGGGTGAGACCGGTGGAGTATCTTAGATGGCCCTGCTCAGAAGCTTTTTAAGGCCCCAGACACTACGCACCAAAGTAGAATGTAGAACATTTTCTTTATAAATTATGTTATACCAATTGAACTAGATGTTCCCTGAGACCAAGACCCCCACAGCCTTCAGCCCAGTAATTCAGTCTCTCAGGGAGTTTCGATGTGTCTGTGGAGCTTCCGTGACCTTGCCTTGGAGAAGCTGTTCTGGCTTTCCCAGTATTGTGTACTGTCTTACCCTTCACCAAAGTCACCACTTACCTATTGTCTATTTAGTGTTTTTCCATCCCCACCCTTACCCTCCCTAGAAAACATCAAAGATTGTTTCTTTTTGGTTGTAAACCTTTTCATGTTTTTTTATAGTAGTGGTCTCATATAATATTTGTCCTTTGGCGATTGACTTATTTCACTCAGCATAATGCTGTCCAGATTCATCCATGTTGTGAGATGCTTCACAGATTCATCATTGTTCTTTATCATTGTGTAATACTTCATTGTGTGTATGTACCATGGTTTGTTTATCCATTCATCTGTTGATGGGCATCTAGGTTGTTTCCGTCTTTTTGCTATTGTAAATAATGCTGCAATGAACATGGATGTGCATATGTCTATTCATGTGACAATTCTTATTTCTCTAGGATATATTCCTAGGTACTTCTGTTTCTAGCATTCTAAGGAAGCCATATCATTTTCCAAAATGGTTGTACCATTTTGCATGAGTTCCAATCTCCCCACAGCCTCTCCAACATTTGTTATTTCCTGTTTTTTTGATTCCTGCTAGTAATGCCAAGGTGAGGTGGTATCTCATTGTAGTTTTGATTTGCATTTCTCTAATAGCTAGTATAGCTAGTGATCTCCAGCCTTTCCTCACGTGTCTGTTAGCCACTTGAATGTCTTCTTTGGTGAAGTGCCTGTTCATTTTCTTTGCCCATTTTTTAAATTAGATTATTTGTCTTTTTGTTGTAGAGGTGTTAGATTTTCTTGTACGTTTTAAAAATAAGAGCTTTGTCAGATTGTAATAGCCAATTTTTTTTTCCCAGTCTGAGGGTTCTCTTTTTACTATTTTGGTGAAGTCTTTTGATGAGCATAAATGTTTGATTTTCAGAAGGTCCCAGTTATCTAGCTTATCTTCTGGAGTTTGTATGTTGTTAGTTATGGTTTGTATACTGTTAATGCATTGATCCCATTTATTTTTCTATGATCTTTATAGTTCTTGGTTTTATATTTAGGTCTTTGATCCATTTTGAATTAGTTTTTTTGTATGCTGTGAGGTATGGGTCATGTTTCATTTTTTTTTTTTTTTTGCTGATGGACATCCAGTTTTGCTAGCACCATTTATTATAAAGACTCTCTTTTCCCCCATTTGATAGAGTTTGGGCCCTAATGGTCAAGTTTTATTATGTTTAAATTTTCAAATAACTAATGATCCAAAATAAAAATAGCCTAAATGTGTTGAGGGGTTTATAAAATTGTTAAAAAAAAAAAAAATGGGAAAAAATAGGAGGGAGAAAAGTGAAAGACAAAGTTTTCCTACCGTTCTGACATAGGCTTTTTTTGGTTCATTATTCATTTAGTTGCTGTAAGCTTTTCACTAGTTTCCAGAGTTCTGAGAAAGTTAGTTTGACTAGTTTCTGCTTGTGCTTTGGTGTTCCAACGGGTGGACGGGAATTTGGAGATGCTTAAGCTGCCATTTTGCTCTGGGATAGGATGGGATATGCCCAAATCAAATAAATATCCAAAAGTGAGCATAAAAAAAGAGGGAAATTTGAGTTAAGAGAAACAATAAAACAAAATTAATGTGCTTATATGTATATATATATTTAGATCAGAGTCCTGGTGGCTCAACGGTTAAGCACTCTGCTGCTAACTGTAAGGTTGGCTAGTGGAACCCACCCAGCCCCTCCGCAAGAGAAAAGACTTGGTTATCTGCTCCCCTAAAGATTTTAGCTTAGGAAACCCTATGCAGCATTTCTACCCTGTTCTATACAGTCATTATGAGTCAGAATTGACCCCATGGCACACAGCAATATGATTATAAACCAAAACAGTTTTTTTATTTGAAATATGTATGTATGTACATTTATGTATGCATTTAATTAGGAGACTCTACACTGAAAATCTAAAAATTAGATCTCAGTAATTCCTTCTAGAAGAATACTACTACTATTACCACTAACAATAATATCAGCTTTACTCTCTAATTATACCAGTCTGATTAAAGAATCTGACTTCATTTTATCTACATAAACTCACTTGGCTCTAGAATCTTCATTTAACTGTATCCTCCAAGCAGTTTTCTTAGTCATGAGCATTAACATGTAAGCCTCTCCGTATTACCTTTTTTACTGAGTCCTCAAACCAAGCAGATGAGTGATTTTTAAATAGTAACTAAAAACTATAAAGTAAAAGGTGACATAAAAAACATTAAGAACACAAAGATGACTAAAATGGTAAGCCATGCTCAAGACCTTAGACATGTTTTGGTGAAAGTTTTTTCTTATGTACTAGGAAAAATACAATATATAAAAATAACAATATTTTCTGGCAAGGCCTGTCCCTCTAGTGAAAAGGTTAATGCACTAAAAAAAAAAAAAATCATTTATAGATTTACCCTCAAAGTGATTTTCTTCATAAGGATGCATTTTTATCAGACTGAATAACTGCAGTTTTTTTTTTTTAAAGTATGAGATGAATTCAAGCAAAGTCAGAATGTACAAATGGGCAATGAACAAAGGCAGTAAATGGAGCTGTTAGGGCAATGCTGCTGATTCTAGGAGAAAACTGCCATAGAAACAAGATGATATTTTATGTTTTCAGAAAAACTCCTCACCCATGGATGATGTTTTACATTATTCTATTTAACAATATACCTGATGTATTCCAATAAAATGCACATAAATTTCTAATGACGTGCAAAGTGGTTAGAAACTTGAAATCAGTCTAGATTTGTATATTCCATGTAGTTCTGTGTCATATACATTTTTAAACATCTGGGATTTTTTTTTTTTTTCATAAAGAAAGTTAGCTTTTTACACTAAGATTTTCTTGAATGCATCTTTCTGTGTTTCTCTGTCTCAGGCTATCTCTTTAAGAAAATTATGCCACATTGTCTCTCCTTTCTCCCTCTCCCTCTCCCTCTCTCACTCCTCCCCTCTTAGTTGTAGATGCTATGATAGTTTCAGGTAGATTTCATCATTATGTAGCAAATTTTTAAAAAATCTAACAATTGAAACAAAGAAAAACACTGAACCACTCACTGAGTTATCTGGGTAATTTTATCCCCCAATAAATGTAATTTGTTTCAGAAATGGTTTCTGCAATGTCACGACTTCAGTTTTGCTGAAGCATTCTAACCTGAATCTCCTTAGAGTTACCCCAGCATGGCTGATACTCAGCTGGTATCTTCATTTCAGTGTAAGGACCTAGGTCCTCTGATTGGTCCATGCTCACCTGTTAGCAGCCCTTAAATATTTGCAGTATTTCCACCATCCATTCATGAACTGCTATGAATGACCTTAGATAAATGAGAAGTGCCAGGTTATGTTATGGATTTCTATAATGGAATCAGGTGCAAAGTAAGGGAAAGATTTTTCTTAGGACTGCTAGTTTTCTTTTTAGGCATTACATTTTCATGCAATGATTTTTTCCCACCTAAAACACTATATTTAAACACATACACACACACATACACACCACCATAATAGGTGGTAGAGCCAAGTCATTTTCTGTAACCAGCTTCTTTGATAATAAGACTTAATTAACTGCATACAAATAAAATTCATTTATAATCAAGGGAATTTTTTTATTTTAATTTTTAAGTCACTTGAAATATAAATGTTGGGATAAATCTAACACAATCAAAGGATGGAAATTTCTTTCTTTGAAGTGAGTATTTAAAGTGAAACTTAAAGGGAATCTAGTCTGACCCATTTTAAAAGGGGATTGCTTTTCTACTTTTATATATTTTTTGTGTGTGTTTTGTTGAAACTGTACATAGCAAGTTAGGTTCCCATTTTACACACAAATTACTCAGTGAAATTAGTTACATATTTCATAGAGTGTCATTATTTTCTTTGTGATCTTGTTGTTCCATTTCTAGTACTCTAGTGTCCCTGCCCCCTCATCTTTGCTTTAGAGTAAATGCTGACATTTTGGTCTCATACATATGGAATATTAATACAGCACCGTTTTTTTTTTTTTTAATTTTTACTGTGCTTTTTTTTTAAATGAAAGTTTACAAATCAAGTCAGTCTCTCATACAAAAATTTATATACACCTTGCTATATACCCCTAGTTGCTCTCCCCCTAATGATACAGCACACTCCTTCCCTCCACTCTCCATTTTTTTGTCCATCCGGCCAGCTTCTGAACCCCTCTGCCTTCTCATCTCCCCTCCAGACAGGAGCTGCCCACATAGTCTCATGTGTCTACTTGATCCAAGAAGCTCACTCTTCACCAGTATCATTTTCTATCCCATAGCCCAGTCCAATCCCTGTCTGAAGAGCTGGCTTTGGGAACGGTTCCTGTCTTGGGCTAACAGAAGTTCTGGGGACCATGACCTCCAGGGTCCTTCTTGTCTGGGTCAGACCATTAAGTCTGGCCTTTTTACAAGAATTTGAGGTCTGCATCCCACTGCTCTCCTGTTGCCTCAGGGGTTCTCTGTTGTGTTCTCTGTCAGGGCAGTCATTGGTTGTAGCTGGGCACTATCTAGTTCTTCTGGTCTCAGGCTGATGTAGTCTCTGGTTTAAGTGGCCCTTTCTGTCTCTTGGGCTCATAATTAACCTTGTGTCTTTGGTGTTCTTCATTGTCCTTTGCTCCAGGTGGGTTGAGACCAATTGATGCGTCTTAAATGGTCACTTGCTAACATTTAAGACCCCAGATGCCATTCACCAAAGCAGGATGCAGAATGTTTTCTTAACAGATTTTATTATACCAATTGACCTAGATGTCCCCTGAAGCCACTCCTGCTACACTGGCCTTCGAAGCATTCAGTTTATTCAGGCAACTTCTTTGCTTTTGGTTTAGTCCTGACTTCTCCTGTATGGTGTGTTGTCTTTTCCTTCACCTAAAATACTTCTTATCTACTATCTAATTAGTGAAAACCCCTCCTACTTTCTCCCTCCCCATTCTCATAACCATCAAAGAATATTTTCTTCTCTGTTTAAACTATTTTTTGAGTTCTTATAACAGTGGTCTCGTGCAATATTTGCCCTTTTGCACCTGACTAATTTCACTCAGCATAATGCCTTCCAGATTTCTCCAAGATATGAAATGTTTCATAGATTCATCATTGTTCTTTATTGATGTGTAGTATTCCATTGTGTGAATACACCATAATTTATCCATTCATTTGTTGATGGGCACCTTGGTTTTGCAATTGTAAACAGTGCTGCAATGAACACAGGTGTAGAGCACCGTTCTTATGGCTAATATCTTTTATTTTGTGTGCCACTCTGCTCTTTCTCTAGAAGGTGATTTCAGGCGATTATCTCAGTTCAAAGTTTAAAGAGTGTCTCAGAGAAGGGAATTATTTATTGAAATTAATTTTTTTTTTTTTTAGTTTCAGAGTTGTATCTACAAATGAATTCATATACAATAATTCAGCATATAAAAAAGGGAAAAATTACTGGAATAGAGGTGGAGGTTTGTGAGGGCTTGGTTGGCCTTTTCATTAAATTCCCAAATACTATTATCTTAGCACTATTTTCTTAGAAGTCCATGTGTGCCAACATAAAAACCCTGGTGTATGAATTGTGTGGTCAGTATTGCCTTAGCAAAACCTTAAGCAAGGTAGCATATTATTTTTCTGTTGTTTAGTTATGAAATGGTACATTCATTGTATGATTGAATATCAAAGGAGAGTATGTGAAATACATCGATTTGTTAGAAAACATGACATTCATATATATCTTAAACTGATCAATTCTTTGTTATTTACCTTTATCCCGACATTATAATTAAAGAATTAATCTTCTGATAAATCCCTATGACTTCCGTTTCTTAGTTCTTTTTTAGAGAACAATTTGGGGCAGTATAATCATAAATTTGTTATAATTAGTATGGTAGTCATGATTCAGCAGTTATGATAATTACTATAATAAAATATAATATGTGTAATTAATATAACACAATTATAAATAAGTCTAACACTCAGAATAGGAATGAACAAAAAGTAATGACATTGATGAGTGCAATTACAATAATGGCAAAGTATTCACAGATTAGTTAAAAATCTGATTGTATTCATTTTATTAAGCTTGAAATTAATATATGCATATCTAATGAAAAAAGAGTGTATATAAAATATGTGCATCTGTGAACATTAAACATTCCTGTCAAGTTTATTAACTATAAATAAAATAGTTTGTAGTAGTACAAATTAAACTTTCTTGTAAAATTCATGAGGTGTAACTAAATGGAATAGGTTTGTGTTCATTTAAAAAATTTAACAGGATTGAGTAATGACAAAAGATTCTCTGAAGGATCCATAAGGATGGATATTACTCTCCTAGAAGAAGAATCTGGAAGGCACAAGAATTCACTATCATCTTCCCTTGAAATTCTAGCAGAATCTGATATCAATTACTTAAGACCACATCTAAGATTTTGAATCATTAAAACTAATGTAGAAATTAAAGGAAAACTTGAGATATGGATAGGCTTAGAAGATCTGAATTGAGGAAGGAGCAATGTCTTCAAAATTTTAAATACTTGTAAAAGTAAGATTTATCAGAGAAATTTCATTGAAGCTGCAACCAAAGCTTAATACCACTTTACCCTGATAGGGATGGTGTGGATGAAACCTGAGGAAAACCAAGAATATATGAGAGTTTCAGAATTTTTGGCAGGTGGAAGGACATATATGCATATACACACAAATTTTATACACACACACACATACACATACTTATGTGTGTTTTTGGCTGTTTATATCTGTTGAATAGATATTTGTGAAAACAAAATCTTAATATGCACTTTTTTTAAATCATGGTTCTAAATTGAATTTCGTAGAAAATGGAATCTGAGTGAGCAACTTGAGTATATGTAGTTTATTGAACAATAAGCTTGAGATCAGAAGCTATGTGGGAGTGAAAGAAGTAGGATAAGGGAGAAAAAGAGATTGAATGCGACATAGACACAACAGAGGCCTTGGTATATCCATAATTCCAAGACATGAAAGTGAGATGGCTATTAAGGTTTTCCCAAATTATGGCAAGAGGGGTGGGCCTTTCTTACCACAAATTTTCCTTTAGTCACCAGATAAAAAGAAAATAAACATTTTTTGAAACAAACAAAAGTGAGTGAATTTGTTGTTAACAATGACGCACCGCAACTGCAGAAAACAATAGAGAATGTTATGTAGTTAAAGGATAGTGCTATCACTTGGGAATCAAGATTGACAAAAAAGAAGAGGTCCAGAAATTATAAATATTTGCATAAGTACAGTGAATAATTTTTTCAAGCTTTAATTTTCTTAAGATTATTGACTGTTTAAACTAAAATTTATTTTTTAAAAGGCACAGTGTTTATAACGTGTAGAAGTAAAACACATGACAACAGATTTATAACTAATAACCAAGAATGGACATCAAATGAATTAACAAAAAAAAAGTCAGTTATTCCAAATTAATGTTGAGAAAAAGAAAAAAAAAAAGGGGAGATGAGTCAAAGATAGGGCAAATAGAAAACAAACATTACAGTGACACACAAGCCCAAAATATTAATTTCATTAATGATAAATGATTTTTGCCCTTTAATTAAAAGCAAACATGTTTAGACTGGGTAAAATTTCAAGACATGGGTATGTCCTAGAAAAACTCATAGTGAACCTATAGACCAGAATAAACCCAACAAAATAGACCAGAATAGAACTGCCTAACAGGGTTTTTTTTTTTTTTAATTGTGCTTTCAGTGAAAGTTTACAAATCAAGTCAGTCTCTCATACAAAAATTTATAAACACCTTGCTATGTACTCCTAGTTGCTCTCCCCCTAATTTGACAGCACACTCCTCCTCTCCACCCTATATTCTCCATGTCAATTCAGCCAGCTTCTGTGCCCCTCTGCCCTCTTATCTACCCTCCATACAGGAGCTGCCCACATAGTCTAATGTGTCTACTTGAGCCAAGAACTCACTTCTCACCAGTGTTATTTTCTTATAGTCCAGTCCAATCCCTGTCTGAAGAGTTGGCTTTGGGAATGGTTCCAGTCTTGGGCTAACAGAAGGCCTGGTGACCATGACCTCCGGGGTCCTTCCAGTCTGAGCCAGACCATTAAGTCTGGCCTTTTAATGAGATTTTGAGCTCTGCATTCCACTGCTCTCCTGCTCCATCAAGGATTCTCTGTTGTGTTCCCTGTCAGGGCAGTCATTGGTTGTAGCCAGGCACCATCTAGTTCTTCTGATCTCAGGCTGATGTAGCCTCTGATTTATGTGGCCCTTTCTGTCTCTTGGGCTCGTAATTACCTTGTGTCTTTGGTGTTCTTCATTCTCCTTTGCTCCAGGTGGGTTGAGAACTATTGATGCATCTTAGATGGTTGCTTGCTAACATTTAAGACCCCAGACACCACTCACCAAAGTGGGATGCAGAATGTTTTCTTAATAGATCTTATTACACCAATTGACTTATATATCCCCTGAAACCATGGTCCCCAAAACCCCCATCCCTACTATTCTGGCCTTCGAAGCAGAAAATAAGGAACAATTCACGAATTTGCATGTCATCCTTGTGCAGGGGCCATGCAAATCTATGTATTGTTCCAATTTTAGTGTATGTGCTGCTGAAGTGAGAACCCCCATAGGGTTTTGAAGGAGCAGTGGTAGATTTGAACTGCTGACCTTTTGGTTAGCAGCTGAGCTCTTAACCACTGTGCCATCAGGGCTTCAAAGACACAGAGAGATTAGAAGTAAAAGAAAAAAAGTGGGGGCGGGGTGGATGGTAGGGCAACATCAGGCAAATTCTAAGCATAAGAAAGTTGGAGTGGCTATATTAATATCAGAAAAAGTAGACTTCAGGGCAAGGAATGTTTTTAGGGATAAAGGAGATGTTTCATTTTAATAAGAAATCAATTTATAAAAAAGATAAAATCCTAAATGTTTTAAATTACTTTAAGAAATATCAGAGCATGGTGAGAAAAAGAAATAGACAAATTCACAAATACAGTTTTTTGTTTTAAGTCATTTCCCTGTAGTTGACAGAAAATAAGTATGCATTAGAAGACTTGAACAATACTATCAACCAATTTGACATAATTAATATTTATGAGACACTACTTCAAACAAAAGCAAAATTCATATTCATTCTAAGTGACAAGAAATACATGCTAAGATAGAATACATACCAGATCATAACATGAGTGTTCATTAATTTTAAAAGGATTGTAATTATACCTACCATGTATTCTGACCACAACATAAATTAGAAAGAGAAAGATATCTGAAAAATCCCCAAATATACAGAATTAAAAACAAACCAACAAAAATAAAACACTTCTAAAGAACTCAAGGATCAAACAAGAAATCACAAGAAAAATTTAAAAAATATTTTTAATAGAATGATGCAAACAATACAACATATTAAAATCTGTCTATGTAAAGATGCATCTAAAGCACACATACTTTTTGACCATTCTGACCAGGGACATGGTAGAAGGTCCCAGAGAGAAAGGGAGAAATATGTAGAACAAAATTCAAATTCCTAAAAAAGGCCAGACCTACTGGATTGATAGAGAATAAGGGAAGCCCCAAGACGATTGCTGTAAGATATCCTTTGAACTTGGAACTGAAGCTATTTCTAGAGGCCACTTTTCAGCCAAATAATAGATTGGCTTATAATACCTGTGAGTAATATACTCCCTTAAACAATCAACTACATAAAACAAAATGGTTCACATTACCCAAAAGCAAAGATGAGAAACCAGGAGGGGAAGAGAAGCTAGATCAATGGAAACAGAACAAACAGAACGGAAATAATGAGAATGCTGACACATTGTGAAAATTGTAACCAATGTTACAGGACAGTTTATATTAAAATTGTTAAATGGGAACCTAATTTGTTTGTAAACTTTCATCTAAAACACAATAAAATATTTTTTAAAAGATTACAGCCTAGGAAAGCCTATGAGGCATTTCTACTATGTCACATAGGGCCACTATTAGTAGAAATTGACTCGAAGTAAGGCACAGAACAACAACTAGCCACCAAGATCCCAGAGAGGTTAAACGAACTGACCAAGGTCATAGCAGCTCTGTCATCAAGCAGGAATCTAAATCCAAGTCTGTTAGACTCCAAGACGATTACTCTTCCTGCTACCTTATTATCATGTTTCCTTATTAAGCTAAAAAAATAAATTTAAAACATGTAAAAAATAAATAAAACACATACTTACATGTGTAACGAAAAGGTAAAAAAAAAAATGTTGTAAGCTCTCTACTGCAGAAACTAGAAAAAGAAGAATAAAGGGTAATAAAGACAAGAACAGAAAATAATAAAGTAGAAAACAGAAAAAATATAGAAGATAATCAAAGTCAGCTTTTCAAAAAGATCACTAAAATTGATAACAACTTTCTAGATGTATATATTACTTTGATCATACATCCTTCCGTGCTCTCTGCTGCAATTTCCCCTCATCAGGACCATAAACCCCTATGACACACTAACTTTATCCGTTTTTAAAAATGTGTTTTGTGACATTGGTTGCCAACCCCATGACATGTCAACACTCTCCCCTTCTTGACCTTGTGTTCCCCATGACCAGATTTCCTGTCCCCTCCTACCTTCTCATCCTTGCCCCTAGGGTGTTGTGCCCATTTAGTCACCTTTTGTTTTATGGGCCTGTCTAGTCCTTGGATGAAGGGTAAACCTCAGGAATGACTTCATTACTGAGCTAAAATCGTGTCTTGGGACCATATTCTCAGATTTTCTCTAGTCTCTATCAGACCTCTCACACTCTATCAGACCAGGCCTGGTCTTTTTTTGTGTGTGAGTTAGAGTTTTGTTCTACATTTCTCGCCAATTCTGTCCAGGACCTTCTATTGTGACCGCTGTCAGAACAGTCAGTGGTCGTAGCCAGGTTCCATCTAACTGTGCTGGACTCAGTCTGGTGGAGGCTGTGGTAGTTGTGATCCATTAGTCCTTTGGACTAATCTTTCTCTTTTGTCTTTGGTTTTCGTCTTTCTCTCTTGCACCAGACAAGATGAGAACAGTAGACTGTCTTAGACGGCTGCTCATAAGCTTTTAAGATCCCAGATGGGAGAATTTTTTTTTTTTTTAAATACTTATGCACAGGTTTATTAGCTTAGCTGTTTAGAAACTGATATCATCTTCCTAGTACACTCCTCATGTTAGAAAACCAGCCAAAATACAGCTAGAAATGAAACAACAAAATCAAATTAAGCTGTGACCTGTAAAAGCACAAAAGTGTGCATGGATTCCAGGTGAAGGGGACTATTGGGAGTGTTATGCACAATAATCAGGACCTCTATTTTGGAAAGGGAAAAAAAAAAGTCTATATTTATTTATTTTCTATGCTTTGGATGAAAGTTTTCAGCTCAAACAAAACTTTATGCACACGTTGTTATGTAACCCCAACTGTTATCGCTACAATATAACACCACACTCTCCCTTTCCGTATCGGATTTCCCATGTCCATTCAACCAGCTACTATCCCTTTTTGCCTTCTCATCTCACCTCTGGAAAGGAGCAGCCCATTTAGTTTCACATACCTACTTGAACTGGGTTTTTTACCTACTTGAACTAAGAAGCATTCTCTTCACGTGTATCATTTTATGTTTTATAGTCCAGTCTAATCTTTGTCTGGAGAGTTGGATTCAAGAACAGTTTTAGTTCTGGGTTAACAGAGAGTCTGGGGGGCATGCTTCCTGGGGTTCCTCTAGCCTTAGTCACACCATTAAATCTAGTCTTTTTACTAGAATTTGAATTCTGCACCCAAATTTTCTCCTGCACCATCAGGGACTCTCTGTTGTGTTCCCTGTCAGGGCAGTCATTGGTGGTAGCCGGGCACTATCTATTTCTCCTGGTCTCAGGGTGATGGAGCCTCTGGTTTACGTGGTCCTTTTTGTCTGTTGGGCTAATATTTTCCTTGTGTCTTTGGTATTCTTCATTCTCCTTTGCTCCAGGTGAGTTGGGATCAATTGATGCATCTTAGATGGCTGCTCTCTAGCTTTTAAGACCCCAGATGCCACTCACCAAAATGGGATGCAAAACATTTTCTTAATAAACTTTGTTATGCCAATTGACCTAGATGTCCCCAGAAATCATGGTCCCCAGACCCAAGACCCTGCTACTCTGTCCCTCAAAGTGATTGGTTGTGTTTAGGAAAATTTTTAGCTTTTGGTTTAGTCTGGTTGTACTGATCCCTGTATTATATGTTGTCCTTCCCTTCACCTAAGATAATTCATGTCTACTATCTATTTAGTGATTCTCCCTCCCCACCCTCAAAACCATCAAAGAATGTTTTCTTCTGTGTTTAAACCTTTTCTTGAGTTCTTATAATTGTGGTCCCATACAATATTTGTCCTTTTGCAACTGACAAATTTCACTCAGCATAATGCCTTTCAGATTCACCCGTGTTATGAGATATTTTGCTGATTTGTCATTGTTCTTTATCGTTGCCTAGTATTCCATTGTGTGAATATACCATAATTTATTTATTCATTCATTCCTTGATGGGGACCTAGTTGTTTCCATTATTTTGCTATTGTGAACAGTGCTGCAATGAACATGAGTGTGCATATATCTGTTTGTGTAAAGGCTCTTATTTCTCTAGGATATATTCCAAGGAATGGGATTGTTGGATCATATGGTAGTTCTATTTCTAGCTTTTTAAGGCAAGGCCAAATCGATTTCCAAAGTGGTTGTACCATTTTACATTCTCATCAGCAGTGTATAAGTGTTCTAGTCTCTCCACAACCTCTCCAACATTTATTATTTTGGGTTTTTTGGATTAATGCCAGCCTTATTGGAGTGAAATGGTATCTCATTGTAGTTTTAATTTGCATTTCTCTAATGGCGAATGATCGTGAGAATTTCCTCATGTATCTGTTAGCCACCTGAATGTCTTCTTTGGTGAAGTGCCTGTTCATATCCTTTGCCCATTTTTTAAATTAGGTTATTTGTCTTCTTGCTGTTGAGGTTTTCCAGTATCTTATAGATTTTAGACATTAAACTCTGATTGGATATGTTGTAGCCAAAAAATTTTTCTCAGTCTGTAGGATCTCATTTTACTCTTTTGGTGACGTCTTTTGATGGGCATAAGTGTTTGATTTTTAGGAGCTCCCAGTTATCTAGTCTTTCTTCTGGTGTTTGTGCATTGTTAACTATGTTTTGTGTTCCACTTATGCTATATATTAGGGCTCCTAGTGTTGTCCCCATTTTTTCTTTCATGATCTTTATCATTTTAGATTTCATTTTTAGGTCTTTGATCCATTTTGAGTTAGTTTTTGTGCATGGAGTGAGGTATGGGTCTTGTTTCATTTTTTTGCAGATGGATATCAGTTATGCCAGCACCATTTATTAAAAAGACTGTCCTTTCCCCATTTAATGGACCTTAGGCCTTTGTCAAATATCAGCTACTTGTAGGTGGATGAATTTACTTCTGGATTCTCAACTCTGTTCCATTGGTCTATGCATCTGTTGTTGTACCAGTACTAGGCTGTTTCGACTACCATGGCACTAAAATAGGTTCTAAAATCAGATAGTGTGTGGCCTCCCACTTTGTTCTTCTACTTCAGTAATGTTTTACTCATCCAGGGCCTCTTCCCTTTGCATATGAAGTTGGTGATTTGTTTCTCCATCTCGTTAAAAAATGTCATTGGAATTTGGATCAAGATTGCATTGTATGTGTAGATCACTTTGGGTAGAATAGACATTTTCACAAAGTCAAATCTTCCTACCAATGAGCAAGGTATGTTTTTCCACTTACATAGGTCTCTTTTGCATTCTTGCAGTACTGTCTTGTAGTTTCCTTTGTAGAGGTCGTGTCTGGTTAGATTTATTCCTAAGTATTTTATCTTTTGGGGGGCTATTGTAAATGGTGTCAGTTTTGTGATTTCCTCTTTAAAGTTCTCTTTGTTGATGTAGCAGAATCTAACTGATTTTAGCATGTTTATTTTGTATCTTAATACTTTGCTGAACTCTTCTATTAGTTCCAGTAGTTTTCTTGAAGATTCTTTGGGGTTTTCTGTGTATAAGATCATATTATCTGCAAATGGGGATACTTTTACTTCTTCTTTACCAATTTGGATACCCTTTATTTCTTTATCTAGCCTAATTGCTCTGGCTAGGACCTCCAGCACCATGTTGAATAAGAGTGGTGATAAAGGGCATCCTTGTCTGGTTCCCGTTCTCAAGAGGAATGCTTTCAGACTCTCTCCATTTAGGATGATGGTGGCTGTTGGCTTTCTATGAACTCCCTTTATTATGTTGAGGAATTTCCCTTTTATTCCTAGTTTGCTGAGAGTTTCTATTATGAATGAGTGTTGGACTTTGTCAAATGCCTTTTCTGCATCAATTGATAAAAATCTTGTGGTTCTTGTCTTTTGTTTTATTTATATGATGGATTACATTGATTGTTTTTCTAATATTGAACCATCCCTGCATACCTCGTATGAATTCCACTTGGTCATGGTGAATTATTTTATTGATATGCTGTTGAATTCTATAGGCTAGAATTTTGTTGAGGATTTTTGTGTCTACTTTCATGAGGGGTATTAGTCTGTAATTTTCTTTTTTGTGTGGTGCCTTTACCTGGTTTTGGTGTCAGGGTTATGCTGGCTTCATAGAGTTTGAGAGTTTTCCATCCTTTTCTATATCCTGAAATACATTTAGTAGTAGTGGTGCTAACTCTTCTCTGAAAGTTTGGTAGAATTCTCCAGTGAAGCCGTAAGGGCCAGGGCTTTTTTTTTTTTTTTTCTTGGGAGTTTTATAATTACCTTTTAAATCTCTCATTTTGCTGTAGGTTTATTTAGTTGTTCTACCTCAGTTTGTGTTAGTTTAGAGAGATACTGTGTTTCTAGAAATTTGTCCATTTCCTCTAGGTTTTCAAATTTGTTGGAGTTCAATTTTTCGTAGTATTCTTTTATGATTCTTTTAATTTCAGTTGGGTCTGTTGTAATATCATCCATCTCATTTCTTTTTCAGGCTATTTGATTTCTTTTTTTGTCAGTTTGGGGATTGGTTTATCAATTTTGTTGATCTGTTCAAAGAACTTCAGCTTCTGGTCTTGTTAACTTTTTCAATTGTTTTTCTATTCCCTGTTTCATTTAATTCTGCTCTAATTTTTATTCTTTCCTTTCTTCTGGTGCCCAAGGGCTTCTTTTGCTGCTCTCTTTCTATTTGTTCAAGTTGTAGTGTTAATATTTTGTTTTATTTTCATTCTTATTTGATTCTGTGAATCTGTTCATTCTATCCATAATTCCTTCTATAACCCAGTAGTTTTTGAGCAAGGTGTTGTACAGTTTCCATATACTTGATTTTTTTCTCCTTACTTTTTTTGTTATTGATTTCTATTTTTATGACTTTATGGTCAGAAAAGACGCTTTGTAATATTTATATGCTTTGGATATTGTTAAGGCTTACTTTGTGGCCTAATATGTGGTCAATTCTGGAGAATGTTACATGTGCATTGAAAAAGAAAGTATACTTGTCTTCTTTTGGATGGTGTGTTCTGTATATGTCTATGAGATCAAGTTGGTGGATTGTGGCATTTAGATCTTCTATGTTTTTACTAAACTTCTTTCTGGATGTTCAGTATTTCACAGAAAGTGGTGTGTTGAAGTCTCCTACTTTTATTGTGGAGTTGTCTGTCTTTCTTTTCAATGCTGTTAGAGTTTGTTTTATGTATTTTGGAGCCCTGTCATTGGGTGCATAAATATTTATCATGGCTATGTCCTGTTGGTATATTGACCCTTTAATCATTATATAGTGTCGTTCCTTATCCTTTGTGGTGGATTTTGTTTTAAAATGTATTTTGTCAGAGATAAATATTGCCACTCCTGCTCTTTTTGATTGTTTTTTGCTTGATTTTTCTTTTCATCCTTTGAGTTTTAGTTTGCTGTGTCTTTAAATCTAAGGTATGTCTCTTTTAGGCAGCATATAGTCAGATCATACTTTTTTTTTTTTTTTTAAATTTTTATTAAGCTTCAAGTGAACATTTACCATTCCAATCAGTCTGTCACATGTAGGTTTACATACATCTTACTCCCTTCTCCCACTTGCTCTCCCCCTATTGAGTCAGCCCTTACAGTCTCTCGTTTCGTGCCAATTTTACCTTCTTCCATCTCTCTCTATCTTCCCATCCCCCCTCCAGTCAAGAGTTGCCAACACACTCTCCCGTGTCCACCTGATTTAATTAGCTCGCTCTTCATCAGTATCTCTCTCCCCCCCACTGACCAGTCCTTTTCATGCCTGATGATTTGTCTTCGGGGATGGTTCCTGTCCTGTGCCATCAGAAGTTCTGGGGAGCATTGTCTCTGGGATTCCTCTAGTCGCAATCATACCATTAGGTGTGGTCTTTTAATGAGAATTTGGGGTCTGTATCCCATTGGTCTCCTGCTCCCTCAGGAGTTGTCTCTTGTGCTCCCTGACAGGGCAGACATCGATTGTGGCCGGGCACCAACTTGTTCTTCTGGTCTCAGGATATTGTAGGTCTCTGGTTCAAGTGGCCCTTTCTGTCTCTTGGGTTCTTAGTTGTCGTGTGACCTTGGTGTTCTTCCTTTGCCTTTGCTCCCGGTGGGTTGAGACCAATTAATGTATTTTAGATGGCTGCTTGTTGGCATTTAGGACCCCAGGTGCCACAATTCAAAGTGGGATGCAGAGTGTTTTCATAATAGAATTGTTTTGCCCATTGATTTAGAAGTCCTCTCAAACCAAGTTCCCCAGACCCCAGCCCCTGCTTCGCTATCCTTTGAAGCTTTCATTTTATCTCGGAAACCTCTTTACTTTTAATCCTGTCCAATTAGGCTGACCTTCCTTGTTTTGAGTGTTGTCTTTCCCTTCACCCAAAGCAGTTCCCATCTACAGATTGATCAATAAAAAGCCCTCTCCCTCCCTCCCTCCCTCCCTCCCCCCTTTGTAACCACAAAAGTATGTGTTCTTTTCCATTTTTTCTATTCCTCAAGATCTTATAATAGTGGTCTTATACAATATTTGTCCTTTTGCAACTGACTCATTTCGCTCAGCATAATGCCTTCCAGATTCCTCCATGTTATGAAATGTTTCAGAGATTCGTCACTGTTCTTTATCGATGCGTAGTATTCCATTGTGTGAATATACCACAATTTATTTACCCATTCGTCCGTTGATGGACATCTTGGTTGCTTCCAGCTTTTTGCTATTGTAAACAGAGCTGCAATAAACATGGGTGTGCATATATCTGTTTGTGTGAAGGGTCTTGTATTTTTAGGGTATATTCCGAGGAGTGGGATTTCTGGGTTGTATGGTAGTTCTATTTCTAACTGTTTAAGATAACGCCAGATGGATTTCCACAGTGGTTGTACCATTTTACAATCCCACCAGCAGTGTATGAGAGTTCCAGTCTCTCCGCAGCCTCTCCAACATTTATTATTTTGTGATTTTTGAATTAATGCCAGTCTAGTTGGTGTCAGATGGAATCTCATCGTAGTTTTAATTTGCATTTCTCTAATGACTAATGATCGAGAGCATTTTCTCATGTATCTGTTGGCTGCCTGAATATCTTCTTTAGTGAAATGTGTGTTCATATCCTTTGCCCACTTCTTGATTGGGTTGTTTGTCTTTTTGTGGTTGAGTTTTGACAGAATCATGTAGATTTTAGAGATCAGGCGCTGGTCTGAGATGTCATAGCTGAATATTCTTTCCCAGTCTGTAGGTGGTCTTTTTACTCTTTTGGTGAAGTCTTTAGATGAGCATAGGTGTTTGATTTTTAGGAGCTCCCAGTTATCGGGTTTCTCTTCATCATTTTTGGTAATGTTTTGTATTCTGTTTATGCCCTGTATTAGGGCTCCTAGGGTAGATCCTATTTTTTCTTCCAAGATTTTTATCGTTTTAGTCTTTATGTTTAGGTCTTTGATCCACTTGGAGTTAGTTTTTGTGCATGGTGTGAGGTATGGGTCCTGTTTCATTCTTTTGCAAATGGATATCCAGGTATGCCAGCACCATTTGTTAAAAAGACTATTATTTCCCCAATTGACTGACACTGGTCCTTTGTCAAATATCAGCTGCTCATACGTGGATGGATTTATATCTGGATTCTCAATTCTGTTCCATTGGTCTATGTGCCTGTTGTTGTACCAGTACCAGGCTGTTTTGACTACTGTAGCTATATAATAGGTTCTGAAATCAGGTAGGGTGAGGCCTCCCACTTTCTTCTTCTTTTTCAGTAATGTTTTGCTTATCCGGGGATTCTTTCCTTTCCATATGAAATTAGTGATTTGTTTCTCTATTCCCTTACAGTATGACATTGGTATTTGGATTGGAAGTGCGTTGTATGTATAAATGGCTTTTGGTAGAACAGACATTTTTACTATGTTGAGTCTTCCTATCCATGAGCAGGGTATGTTTTTCCATTTAAGCGTGTCCTTTTGAATTTCTTGTAGCAGAGTTTTATAGTTTTCTTTGTATAGGTCTTTTACTTCCTTGGTAAGATTTATTCCTAAGTATTTTATCTTCTTGGGGGCTACTGTGAATGGTATTGATTTGGTTATTTCCTCTTCGGTGTTCTTTTTGTTGATGTAGAGGAATCCAAGTGATTTTTGTATGTTTATTTTATATCCTGAGACTCTTCCAAACTCTTCTATTAGTTTCAGTAGTTTTCTGGAGGATTTCTTAGGGTTTTCCATGTATACGATCATGTCATCTGCAAATAGTGATAGCTTTACTTCCTCCTTACCAATCTGAATACCCTTTATTTCTTTGTCTAGCCTAATTGCCCTGGCTAGGACTTCAAGTACGATGTTGAATAAGAGCGGTGATAAAGGGCATCCTTGTCTGGTTCCCGTTCTCAAGGGAAATGCTTTCAGGTTCTCTCCATTTAGAGTGATATTGGCCGTTGGCTTTGCATATATGCCCTTTATTATGTTGAGGAATTTTCCTTCAATTCCTATTTTGGTGAGAGTTTTTATCATAAATGGGTGTTGGACTTTGTCAAATGCCTTTTCTGCATCAATTGATAAGATCATGTGGTTTTTGTCTTTTGTTTTATTTATGTGATGGATTACATTAATGGTTTTTCTGATATTAAACCAGCCTTGCATACCTGGTATAAATCCCACTTGATCAGGGTGAATTATTTTTTTGATGTGTTGTTGGATTCTATTGGCTAGAATTTTATTAAGGATTTTTGCATCTATGTTCATGAGGGATATAGGTCTAAAATTTTCTTTTTTTGTAATGTCTTTACCTGGTTTTGGTATCAGGGAGATGGTGCCTTCATAGAATGAGTTGGGTAGTATTCCGTCTTTTTCTATACTTTGAAATACCTTCAATAGTAATGGTGTTAAGTCTTCTCTGAAGGTTTGGTAGAACTCTGCAGTGAAGCCATCTGGGCCAGGACTTTTTTTTGTTGGGAGTTTTTTGATTACCATTTCAATCTCTTTTTTTGTTATGGGTCTATTTAGTTGTTCTACTTCTGTATGTGTTAGTTTAGGTAAGTAGTGTTGTTCCAAGAATTTATCCATTTCTTCTAGGTTTTCAAATTTGTTAGAGTACAATTTTATGTAGTAATCTGATATGATTCTTTTGATTTCATTTGGTTCTGTTGTGATGTGGTCCTTCTCGTTTCTTATTCGGGTTATTTGTTTCCTTTCCTGTTTTTCTTTAGTCAGTCTAGCCAATGGTTTATCAATTTTGTTAATTTTTTCAAAGAACCAGCTTTTGGCTTTGTTAATTCTTTCAATTGTTTTTCTGTTCTCTAATTCATTTAGTTCAGCTCTAATTTTTATTATTTGTTTTCTTCGGGTGCCTGATGGATTCTTTTGTTGCTCACTTTCTATTTGCTCAAGTTGTCGGGACAGTTCTCTGATTTTGGCTCTTTCTTCTTTTTGTATGTGTGCATTTATCGATATAAATTGGCCTCTGAGCACTGCTTTTGCTGTGTCCCAGAGGTTTTGATAGGAAGTATTTTCATTCTCGTTGCTTTCTAAGAATTTCCTTATTCCCTCCTTGATGTCTTCTATAACCCAGTCTTTTTTCAGGAGGGTATTGTTCATTTTCCAAGTATTTGATTTCTTTTCCCTAGTTTTTCTGTTATTGATTTCTAGCTTCATTGCCTTGTGGTCTGAGAAGATGCTTTGTAATATTTCGATGTTTTGGATTCTGCAAAGATTTGTTTTATGCCCTAATATGTGGTCTATTCTAGAGAATGTTCCATGTGCGCTAGAAAAAAAAGTATATTTTGCAGCAGTTGGGTGGAGAGTTCTGTATAAGTCAATGAGGTCAAGTTGGTTGATTGTTGTAAGTAGGTCTTCCGTGTCTCTATTGAGCTTCTTACTGGATGTCCTGTCCTTCTCCGAAAGTGGTGTGTTGAAGTCTCCTACTATAATTGTGGAGGTGTCTATCTCACTTTTCAATTCTGTTAAAATTTGATTTATGTATCTTGCAGCCCTGTCATTAGGTGCGTAAATATTTAGTATGGTTATGTCTTCCTGATCAATTGTCCCTTTTATCATTATATAGTGTCCTTCTTTATCCTTTGTGGCGGATTTAAGTCTAAAGTCTATTTTGTCAGAAATTAATATTGCTACTCCTCTTCTTTTTTGCTTATTGTTTGCTTGATATACTTTTTTCCATCCTTTGAGTTTTAGTTTGTTTGTGTCTCTAAGTCTAAGGTGTGTCTCTTGTAGGCAGCATATAGATGGATCGTGTTTTTTTATCCAGTCCGTGACTCTCTGTCTCTTTATTGGTGCATTTAGTCCATTTACATTCAGCGTAATTATAGATAAGTAAGTTTTTAGTGCTGTCATTTTGATGCCTTTTTATGTGTGTTGTTGGCCATTTCATTTTTCCACATGCTTTTTTGTGCTGAGACGTTTTTCTTAGTAGCTTGTGAGATCCTCATTTTCATAATGTTTAACTTTGTGTTTATTGAGTCGTTACGTTTTTCTTGGCTTTTTTCTTGAGTTATGGAATTGATATTCCTTTTTGTGGTTACCTTTTTATTTACCCCTATTTTTCTAAGTAAAACCCTAACTTGTATCCTTCTATTTCGCCTTGTATCACTCTCCATCTGGCAGTTCAATGCCTCCTATATTTAGTCCCTCTTTTTGATTATTTTGATCGTTTAGCTATTGATTTCCATGATTTCCTGTTGTGTGTATTATTTTGTTTATTTATTTATTTTTTAGAATTAGTCTTAATTTGTTTGTTTTTGTGCTTTCCCTGTTTGAGTTGCGTTGATATCAGGACGTTCTGTTTTGTGTCCTTGTATTGTGCTGGTACCTGATATTAATGGTCATCAGGCCAAACAATCTCCTTTAGCATTTCTTGCAGTCTTGGTTTAGTTTTTGCAAATTCTCTAAACTTGTGTTTATCTGTAAATATCTTAATTTCTCCTTCATATTTCAGAGAGAGTTTTGCTGGATATATGATCCTTGGTTGGCAGTTTTTCTCGTTTAGTGCTCTGTATATGTCGTCCCATTCCCTTCTTGCCTGCATGGTTTCTGCTGAGTAGTCTGAACTTATTCTTATTGATTCTCCCTTGAAGGAAACCTTTCTTTTCTCCCTGGCTGCTTTTAAAATTTTCTGTTTGTCTTTGGTTTTGGCAAGTTTGATGATGATATGTCTTGGTGTTTTTCTTTTTGGATCAATCTTAAATGGGGTTCGATGAGCATCTTGGATAGATATCCTTTCTTCTTTCATGATGTCAGGGAAGTTTTGTGTCAGGAGTTCTTCAACTATTTTCTCTGTGTTTTCTGTCCCCCCTCCCTGTTCTGGGACTCCAATCACTCGCAAGTTATCCTTCTTGATAGAGTCCCACATGATTCTTAGGGTTTCTTCATTTTTTTTAATTCTTTTATCTGATTTTTTTCCAGCTATGTTGGTGTTGTTTCCCTGGTCCTCCAGAAGTCCCAGTCTACATTCTAATTGCTCGAGACTGCTCCTCTGACTTTCTATTGCGTTGTCAAATTCTGTAATTTTATTGTTAATCTTTTGGATTTCTACATGCTGTCTCTCTATGGATTCTTGCAACTTGTTAATTTTTCCACTATGTTCTTGAATAATCTTTTTGAGTTCTTCAACAGTTTTATCAGTGTGTTCCTTGGCTTTTTCTGCATTTATCCTAATTTCATTCGTGATATCTTTAAGCATTTTGTAAATTAGTTTTTTATATTCTGTATCTGATAATTCCAGGATTGTATCTTCATTTGGGAAAGATTTTGATTCTTTTGTTTGGGGGGTTGGAGAAGCTGTCATGGTCTGTTTCTTTATGTGGTTTGATATGGACTGCTGTCTCCGAGCCATCACTGGGAAACTAGATTTTCCCAGTAGTCAGCTAAAAAAAAATGCAGTCAGATCCCTATCTGAATTCTCTCTCTGGCTCCGGGTATTCGGATGTTAATGGGGTCGCCTGGGGAGGGTGGGGGAGGGATCTGAGAGCTAGGAGTGTAGCACCACAGAATATAGAGCTGAACACCACGTTCACGCTCCGCCCCCGTTTGCCAAAATCCGGGCTGGACGGGTCCCTGGCTAGGACACTGCTTTCCTTGCTCGGAAACCAGTCCCTTCCTCCTGGGGACTTCCTCCGGTGCGCGGCACCGCTCGTGGGCACTGGGTGGGCGTTTCCCGCACGAACGGGTGGGCCCGCCCCCAGGGTCTATTCAGGCGATTATAATTAGATCCCGCGGTCACGCCCCGCCTGTGCGCGCGCCCAAATCCCAGCGGGATGACTTCCGGGTTGAGACGCTGCTTTCCCTGTTCGGGAACCAGTCACTTCCTCCCCGGGACTTCTCCTTCCGGAGCGCCACACCTCTCGCGCGAACTGGGTTGCGTCACCTGCACGGCCAGGTGGGCCCGCCCCCTGGGTCAATTCAGGGCAATAAAAATGGACTCCGTGCTCACGCCCCGCTCGTGCGCGCGCCCAAGCCCCAGCAGGACGGAACCCCGTCTGGGACGCTAGTTTCTGCGCTTCG